>NC_056730.1:852051426-852351426 GCF_019279795.1 Protopterus annectens
GATATTCAGATGAGATAATAAAACTGCAAAAATCACAGGTTGAAATGAAGAAAAGGCTGGCTGAGTATTAGACTGCTAAAAATACGTTTCAAAAAATAGTAGAATTAGAAGAAAGACTACATAGGGAAAGTCTGGATTTTCTGCTATACCAGAAAAACACGAAGGAACAGACTATTAATTTTAAGCATGCACAACTAAGGAACTGTTAATTGAAATGGCACACCATATGTATGCCCATACCCGGCTATCATAAAGCAATAAAGACCTGTATTAGTATGATGCAAACCTACCAGCAGAATGCTGATCCTGAAGAAAATGTAGCAAAAGAGCAAAGTATTAAAAATCAGAAACAGAAGTGTGTTTGTGGAAAAGAATTATTCACTGTACACCAGGCAGAAAAGAAAAGTACAGTTTTGTACCTACCATAAATGTAGATGTTCGAGGATCCACATTGCTGCAGTCCTAACCATTGGGTAGTCCGCTGTCCAGTCGGCCCGAATACCAAAGTATATGGCTGACGTCGGTCAAGGCGCGACTGACGTCAGGACGTCAGGGTACTAATGCGCATGACCGACGTCATATCCTCAGTCTTTTCTTGCCCCAGATGTCAGAAGGCCCTAAAAAGACAAGGCCCAAACCAAAACACCAACAAAAACCCTGCACCAAACATATATACAATATATACAAATGCACAAGAATATAGCCTAACCCACACCACAACCCCTAAACACAGAGGGGAAGGAGGGAGGGTAAATTGGACTGCAGCAATGTGGATCCTCGAACATCTACATTTATGGTAGGTACAAAACTGTACTATGTTCTTCATTCCACATTGCTGCAGTCCTAACCATTGGGTAGAATCCCAAAGCAGAGGTAAGGGAGGCTGGCAAATCATAAGGAAGCAGGAGCTGTCAACATGCCTTGCAAAATAGCTGTGGCAAAACCAGCCCTAGATTTAGAGTAGAGAGGAAGGTGGTAATGCTTAGAGAAAGTATGCACTGAACTCCAAGTAGCTGCCTCCAAAATATCCTTAGTTGCCACCCCTGAGAAATGCTGTTGAAGTGGCAGTAGCCCTTGTGGAATGAGGCCTAATCCCAGCTGGAATCTCCTTGCCATGATGGGAATAACAAAATGAAATGCAAAACCCAATCCACTTAGAAATAGTTTGCTTAGACACAGGCTTGCCCTGAGAAGTCAAGGCAAAAGAAACAAACAACTGCTGAGACTGCCTGAAATCCTTAGTCCTGCTTAAATAATAACGTAACTGCCTATGTACATCTAAAGTGTGCAAAATCTTTTCTCCCTTGTTTTGGGGATCTGCATAGAAAGTAGGCAAATGAATAGTTTGGTTTAAAGCCACACTAGAAACCACCTTAGGCATAAAGGAAGGATTAGTACGTAATGATACTCTATCCTTATGGAAAATCAAAAGGGCTCTACTGCCATAAGGGCCTGCAACTCAGAAACCCTTCTTGCAGAAGTAATGGCCAACAAAAAAAACAGTCTTCCATGACAAGTATTTTAACTCAGCAGTAGCCGCAGGCTCAAAAGGTTGTAGAGTAAGTTTTTCCAACACAAAATTGAGATCCCAAGCAGGAGTAGGAGCTCTACGTGGGGGTCTTATATTCTTTGCCCCTCTAAGAAACTGCTTGAACAAAGGATGTGAAAACAATGGTGGGTCACAATCATAGTGAGCTGAAATTGCTGCAGCATGAATTTTAATGGAAGAGAAGGACAAACCTTTGTCCAATAACTCAGTAAGATATTGAAGAGCCACACTCAAATTAGGCTCAGAAATCTCCAAATTCTTTGCTGCACTCCAAAATAAAAATCTCTTCCATTTTTCTGCGTACACTTTCCTTGTACTAGGTCTTCTGGCTTCCATAATCACATTTAAAACTTGCTGAGGAAGTTGAGACCTGCTGTGTTTCAAAACAGAATATGCCAGGCTGTTAGATGAAGAGATTGAAGCTTGACATTGAGCAGGTGACCGTCCCTCTGAGATAACAGGTGTGGAATCAAAGGTAAAGGCCATGGAGGCTTCCTTACCAGACTCCTTAGAAGTGGGTACCAGTGTTGCCGAGGCCAATCTGGAGCTATTAGAATCATCCTTGGCTTGTCTTGTCTGATCTTTAGGAGCACCTTTGGGAGAAGAGGCAGAGGTGGAAAGGCATACACATGAAGATTTTTCCAACTGAAAGAAAGAGCGTCCACTTTCCAAGCTGTGTGATGAAACCCCTTTGTGCAAAACTTTGGCAGCTGGTGGTTTAGTGGAGAAGCGAACAGATCTATGTCTGGAGTTCCCCATGACACTGTCAATTTCTGAAATACATGAAGATCCAGTTTCCACTTGTGGGGATCCATGATTTGCCTGCTTAACACATCTGCTAAGGAGTTCTGTGCTCCCGGCAGAAACCTTGCCTGAAGAGTTAGTTGCAAGCTGAGCGCAGTCTCCCATAAAATCATTGCTTGCCTGCATAGAGGATAAGAATGTGTTCCCCTTGTTTGTTGATGTACCACATGACAGTTGTGTTGTCTGTTAGAATCAACACCTGCCCAGGAAGAAGTAACTCCTTGAAAGCCATTAATGCAAACTGGACTGCTAACATCTCCTTCATGTTGATATGTAGATGCTGTAGTCTGGCAGGCCACTTGTCTTGTATCCACTTTCCATTTAGATGAGCTCCCAAGCAATGTCCGAGGCATCTGTCGTTAAAATCTGACTCGCCTCTGGCCGGGTCACAGAGAGTCCCTTGTTTAGGTGACATTCCTGAGCCCACCACAAAAATTCTTTTGAATGCAAGGTATTATTTGAATGACAGTGTCCAAATCCTGGCAGTGCTGTGTCCACACATTTTTGAGATACCATTGCAGCTTCCTCATATGCAGTTTGGCATTGGGAAGCACCAGAATACAAGATGCCATGAACCCTAAGGCTTGAAGGACTGTCCTTGCAGTCAGCCCGGACTGAAGAGATAGTTGATGGAAGTAACTGGAAAGATTCTTTTGTTTGTCCGGGGTTAAAAAGGCCATCTGGGCTGCTGTATTCAGTCTCACACCCAGAAAGCACATGTCTTGAGAGGGTACTAGACTGGACTTTATTTCGTTCACAGAATACCCTAGGCATCTTAGCACTGCTATGACATATTCCAGATGCTGTAGAAGGTCTTCCTTTTCTTGAGCCAGAATCAGGCAGTCGCCCAAGTAAGGATAGATTTAAATTCCTTTCAGCCTGAAGTAAGCTATCACTGGAGCCAGAACCTTTGTGAATACTCTGGGCGCAGTAGATAAGCCAAAGGGCAATGCAGAGAACTGATAATGAGAATTTCCAGCTCGAAAACGCAGATACTTCCTGCAACTTAGTCTTATAGGCACATGAAGGTAAGCTTCCTTGAGATCTAAAGTTACCATCCAATGATCTTTGCCCAGCAGAGGTAAAAGCTGTTGTAACGTCAACATCTTGAACTTGGGAATGTCCAGATAAGTGTTGAGGATAGATAAATCCAAAATTGGTCTCCACGTGTTCCCCTTCTTTGGAACTAGGAACAGGCGAGAATAAAATCCTAGGCCCCTTTCTGGTACAGGGACTGGCTGAATAGCCCCTATTTGGAGTAACAAAGAAATTTGCTTGTGAGCCTCTTTCCTTTGTGGAGGGGAACGCCTGGCATGCCTTTGAAAGGGGCAATGTATGGAAATAAAACCTGTAACCGTGGTGAATGATATCCAACACCCATCTGTCTTGAGTGATTAAATCCCAATTTTCTTTGAAAAGAGACAGTCTTCCTCCCAAAGGAGCTGCCAGACGAGAATCTACTGGCAGCTGAAAAGGCAGGTCATTGGGTCTGTTTACGAAAGGACTGACCCCTGCCCTCACCAGAAGTCTGAGCAGGTGAACCCCTGTTCTAGGCCTAAAAGAACCTTGAGCTCTGCCCCTACCACGTCTAGACCTACCCCTAGACTGGGAATCATAAGCAGGATATGTCCATCCCTTAGTAGGCCAATTTCTACTAAACTTCGGTGGCTGCACCTGCAAAAAATCTTTAACAGTTTGCATAGACTTAGCTTTGTCCTCCATTTTCTTTAAAACTGCTTCCACAGGCGAACCAAATAACACATCAGACTGTAAAGGAGCATCCAAAATCCTAGTCTTAACATGCTCTGCTAAATTCTGATCCCTCAACCAGGCATGTCTGCGAAGAACAGAACTAGTGGCAGCCACCCTCGAGGAGGCCTGCACAGCATCAAAACCACATTGCAAAGAATGCTTACCCACTTGTTCAGACATATGAACTAAATCCAGCAACTCTTTACACTCTATACCTTCCGCCAAAGCATCCACCTTAGATTTCAATTGTGAAAGGAGATAATTTTGATATTTTAGCATGTGAAACTGACAATTCAACGCTCTCATGGCTAAAGTGGAAGAAGTATACACTTTCTTTCCCCACCTATCCAAAGCCCTTGCCTCTTTAGCAGTGGGAACAGGATTTTTAACAACAGAGGCCTTAACACCCTTAGGCCCCTGAGAAACAGTTTCCGGGTCTGCCCTAGGACTCTTAAACAGATACTTATGAGCTTCAGGCACCCTATAGTACCTATCAGGCTTAACAGGGGCAGGAGGCAAAGAATCAGGGTTCAGGGAAGCCTCTGCAAAACATCTTCCACCACATTCAACACAGGAGGTATAGCTAAGGGCCTATGCTGGGGTAAAAATAAGAATTCCCTAAGCCTTTTCCTGGAATCAGAGTAATCTTGGCCTTCCCATTTAAAGTGCTCCCTCATGGAATGCAGAGTCTCTGAAAATGAGAAATCCTCAGGAGGAGAAGCTGTAGGAGTGGAATCATCCACATCAGAATCAGAATAAGGAGGATACTCCTGTAAGTCTTCCACAGAAGACTCAGAAGCCTCTGAACACCGTTCAAAACTCTCAAACTCAGGTTCCACCCTAGGCCTCTTATCAGGAGGGGGCATAGAGCCTCTAATCATAGTAATTAAATCTTCTGCCATTTTAAGCATATGTTTCTTAGGCACAGAACCTGAAGTGCTAGGAGAAGCCCCACTGAAGCTGAACTTGGCCTACCTCTCAAAGAAGTTTTGGAAACAGTAGGAGAAGCTCTAACTACCTTGGGAAGAGAGGGAAGAACAGTTACCTGAGAAGCCCCCTCAGCCTGGCCTACCTCCTGAGAGGGCACATCCTGTAACAGTAAAGTCTCTGCCTGAGACTCCAAAGAAACTCCTGGCAAAACCTCTGGCTCCACTGAGCCTTCTAAAGAACCGACGTCCGGGACTGCCGGTTCATCAACCCTAGGCTTTGCTGTTTTGTCCTTGCGCTTTTTGGACGAAGCGGGCGTCGGAGCATCCGACGGCATTTTGTAATTACAACGCTTCCCAAACACTAACCTGGCACAGTCTAACCTTCTCTTAATAGTGTGTTTGTTAAATCTAGCACAAGAGCGGCAACCAACAACGTCATGCTCAGGCCCTAAACAAGGTATACACAAAGTATGGTAATCCCTATGAGGTATCTGCTTCCCACAAGAAATACAGTTATTCACTTTTTCTGACATCCGGTTAAATACTGAGGCAAGAAAAAACCAAAATGTTCCCCAACGGGGTACTTAGCCAACTTTGATTCGGTCTGAAACTCCGACTTCGGAAATATTTCAGAACGCCAACCTGCACTCGCAAAACTGCTTCTGCATCGGACCATGCGGCAAAAAAGACTGAGGATATGACGTCGGTCATGCGCATTAGTACCCTGACGTCCTGACGTCAGTCTAATGCGCCTTGACCGACGTCAGCCATATACTTTGGTATTCGGGCCGACTGGACAGCGGACTACCCAATGGTTAGGACTGCAGCAATGTGGAATGAAGAACATCAGATTTATTCTAGAAATCAGGGACTGTTGAGAGGCAGGTGATAGTTTCAAGCTGCTGTATCTAGTGGTTTTCACAATATTTTTTCCGGGGGGCTAAAAGTCATTTTTTGATGCAAAACAGTTTGAGAAGTAAATAGAAAAGTTTGTCTAACACAAAGTGAGCCATTAAGGAGTAGACTCTGCTACTCATTCTTCTGATGAGAAAGCATGCTGACAGACTTTGCCAGGGAAACATTTTCCATTGTTCCAAAGGAAAATTCTTGGGAGACAGAAAAAAGCACAGCAGATGGACGAGAAGAATCAGGAGTACCTTGGAATTTAACCAGAGTTTGGAGTTTGGACATGGTGATAAACATGAAGATGAGGAAAAAGGAAATTAGTGAATAAATGTCAGACTACAAAGTATCGCTTCCATTTGTGAAATACAGCTGTATAAGAAAAAGTGGTAAGAGTGTACTTTTGTTGACTTTGTAAAACTTGTGGGAAACTAAGTTATTTGCTTCACTTCATGTCATTAATGTTTGGAAGGACAATGAGGTTAGGGGAAAAGGAAGGAAAAAGGTAACTGTAAATAAAACAATTTCTGTTCTTAACAGCATTTCTACGAAACATTTAATGATATAAATTGCATGTTTTACAATAAAGAATTTTAGCTGCTCTCGTATGTGATAAAGGTACTAAAGTAAACAGCCTGAGAAGTGGTGAATATGCAATATTCTGTGCTAGGCCAAAGGCTGGGTAGGGAGGGGGGTGTTGTCTTACTGATATGTATATGGTCCACTCTACCTGGAGGTCATCAGAGAGGCTGCAAGTGACAGCAGAGATAGCTTGCAATGGGTCTCAATCTACTGTTGTACTGAAGACCTACAAAAGTCAGGCAATGTACATTAGCCTGGCTATGTTATCATACCGGTTGTCTGTTTGGAACCCTGTCTTTGGGAAGGCTGGGTACCATCAAAAGGTAAATAGGTACACAGCTACTATCTTCAGCAGACCACAGTCAAGTGGGCAGACTGCATACAATTGAACACAGCCATGGCTATCCCCATGTAAAGTGGAGGCCATATGTGTGACTGGAGGGGTGGAGTCATCCTACATGGATCATATGTACTGATGACCAGGCATCCTCTACCACTGCCATGGCAGATTTCACAGGTACATATTGCACAATGAGGTGCAGTACAGGCACACTCATGACTGATTACAGACAGGTGCCCTTCAGCAGCAACCTTTTTTGGTGGCCTATGTCTCTGGGTGGTTCAGGTGTTGCACAGTCTGTACTCATTATGGACTGTGAGGTGGGACACTAATATTTACAGAGCAAGATGGTTCCAAAAGAATGAAAATGAACATTCTTATGCAGGACATCTGTGAACAAGAGCAATGTATCCTCCTACCTAACTAAAGTGACTGGTCCTTCTGGGAATGCGCATGTCAGGACATTGCTGCAGGTGTGTGGTCATAACAGATCACTAAGTCAAGTGCACCATAGCATCAGTGACATGATCCATCATGCCTACATTAAGGAAACCAACCCTGAATGGGAGAGGATGAACTTGGGTGGGAATCACATACATAGACATCACTTACAGACACAGAGGAGTTTCTGGCATCCCTGTTTGAGATAACAGGCCACTACCATTATATCCAGTGGAGGGTTTTACAGTGGCAAAGAATTTCACCCACCAACCTGGGTGTTAGTGTATGAAGCCATAGGTGGATATACTCTTACATATGTATCATGTACAGCAACAAGTCAGGGCCAGAACCAGTCTTACAGTTAATATGAACTTACCCTTACAGACACTTCAGGGCTTCAACTGCTACATGAATCTGCACAAGGCATGTAGGTTTATGTTTTTTGCATGCATGCCATACTGTTTTACATCTGTTGCAACACTGGAATTTAGAATTATCACAAAGTACTTTCTGCTGGATTTCACAGGGAATTTGTACAAGGGCTCTCCACAGATCTTACCATAACCATAGATGTCCTTCTATTCCATGTTGCAGTATTCTAGTTGTGGGATTTACTGCCCTTAGGCGACTCATACGTCGGTTCCTACACAAAAGCTTCAGCTTGGCTGTTGCAACGTGTGTGGGATGTCAGACATAAGGCCATAAACCAGGGGCCTTAAATGTGACAACTGCACGCACAATCCTCAGAACTTGAGGGTCATGTGGAAAAGCCAGAAGTGTCAGGTATGGGACCCTGGAGTCCTTCTGTAGCATAAATAGGTCCAGGTTATAGCTGGGAATAAAGGAGAATGAAGAGGGGGAAATGGTGGGTGGGAAGGAATACTGCAACATGGAAGAGAAAGACATCTATGGTTATGGTAAGATTTTACACAGCTATTCTATGTCCTTCTATTCCTGTGTTGCAGTATTCTAGTTGTGGGAGAGTACCACAGCTTAGATGGATGAGAGGGTGGCAGATGCTGATGAAGATTCTACAAAGCCCTGTAGGATTTCCCTGGCAAATCCTGCATGAGCTCTGGAGACTTGGTCATGTTTGTAATGTTTGGTGAAAGTGTGGATTGTGGACCATGTGGCTGCTTCCATATTGGATGTCATGTCCAGACCTTTTATGAAAGCCTTGAAGGCGGTCACTGCTGTTGTGGAGTGGGCCTTTACTCCCACTGGGGTTTTATTTTCTGTGTACGGAGTAGCACAGACAAATGGCTTTCCTGATCCAGGATGCAATGGTTTGTTTGGAGACTGCCTTACTCAGAGCTCTGGGGTGAAAGGAAACAAAGAGTTGCTGCGATTTCCTAACAGATTTGGTTTTGTCCAGGTAAAATCTTAGTTGCTTGTGCACATCCAGGGAGTGTAGTATTCTCTCTCCTTCATTAGTGGGAGAGGGAAAGAAAGTGGTTAGGTGGACAGATTGGTTAAGAGACAAGTCATTGACCACCTTGGGCATAAAGGAGGGATTAGTTCTCAGGGTGACCCTGTCCTTGTGCAAGGTGGTGTAGGGGGGGGGGGGCAGGCCATTAAGGCTTGCAACTCTGAAACCCTTCTTGTTGAAGTGATAGCCACGAGAAGGACCATTTTCCTTGCACAAATCTGCAGGGAAGATGTCCCAGCCAGTTCAAAAGGGTGTTGAGTAAGTTTTTCAAGGATGTAGTTAAGGTCCCAGGGCGGAGGGATACATTTCTTTGGGGGTCTCATGTGTAGCACCCCTTTAAGGAAGAGTTTCACGTCGAGCCTGGCTAGCAAGGGGATATCAAGAGGCAAGCAGGCTGAAATAGCAGAAAGGTGTACTTTCACTGAGGAGTAAGAAAGTCCACTCTTTATCAATTGATACACATAAGCAAGAACTAGGGGGGTATCAGCAATGAAAGGGTCCTTGCCCTTGTCTAGACACCACTTAGTAAATCTTTCCCATTTAGCTAAGTATGATTTTCTTGATGTAGGTTTTCTGGCCTCCCTCAGGACTGAAAGTACATCCTCTGAGTAGTGGTGTTTGAAAGGGATCAATCGCCCACAGTGTCAGGGATAACATCTGCAAGTGTGGGTGGATGAGAGTTCCTTTTTCTTGTGTCAGGAGGTTCACCTTGTAGGGTAACTTGTAGTGATTGCCCTTGGCTAGATTGTGAAGTAGGGGGAACCAGTGCTGTCTTGGCCAGCAGGGAGTCACTAACAAGATTTTGGGTTTGTCCTTCTTGATTTTTAGGAGGACTGTCTGAATCATTGGGAAGGGTGGGAAGGCATAAAGAAACTTTCTCTCCCAAGAGATGTTGAAAGCATCTACTCTCCATGCTAGAGGGGAGTAGGTCTTTGAGCAGAAGGTCTGCAGCTGCCTGTTCTGGGAGGAGATGAACAGGTCTATTTGAGGAGTGCCCCACCGGTGGACCATATCTGTGAAGACAGTCCTGTCCAGCATACATTCATGTTGTGGACAGGATGTCCTGCTTAGGTGATCTGCTTGCTTGTTGTCCTGCGAGGGAATGTAGGTTGCCTGCAGTGACAAGTTGTGGCGAGAGGCTAGGTCCCATATCAGCAGGGTTAGTCTGCATAGCTGATAAGCCTTTGTTCCTCCCTGTTTGTTGAGGTACCACATTGCAGTGGTATTGTCGGTCACTATCAGAAGAACACCTAGTAGAAGTAGAGGGGTAAAGGCTTTTAGAGCTAGGAAGACTGCTGTCATTTCTCTGACATTGATGTGTTTGGCCTTTAGAGAAGGGTGTCAGTTTGCCTGAACCCTGTAAGATGCCATAGTTGCACCCCAACCTGAATCTGAGGCATCTGTATGCATTATTTGGGTTGGGGTGGGAGGTAGGAGCAGAAGTCCCAGGTTTAGCTGGACTTGTTGGATCCACCAGCTGATTTCTGTCTTTAGACAGGGAAGAAGGGGAATTACCTGTTCCAAGTGATTCAGGTGCGGGGACCAAATGATTTTGAGGTACCACTGTAGCTTGCGCGTGTGCATTCTGGCCAGTGGTAACATAGGGATGGTTGCTGCCATTAAGCCCAGGAGATGAAGGAATTGCCTTGCAGTTAGTTTCTGAGAGTAAAGGATCTCCTTGAAGTGGGAGGTCAGGGATAGTACCTTGTCCTGTGGGAGAAAGGCTTTCATTTTGTCCGTTCTGATTCTGCAACCCAGAAAAATCTTGTCCTGGTCTGGGTTCAAGAAGGACTTTGGAAGGTTGAGAGTGAACCCCAGATTCTGTAGAAGGGACATGGTGAAGTGCAGGTGCTTTGAGACGGTATCTTTTGACACTGCCATAATTAGGATGTCGTTCAGACAGGGGTAAACCTAGATTCCCTGAGTTCTGTAGAAGGCAATGGCTGGGGCTAGGCACTGTGTAAACACTCGAGGGGCGGGGCAGTGGACAAACCAAAGGACAAAGCAGTAAACTGGAAATGAGAGGATGGCCCAGAGAAATGTAGGAATCTTCTGTGGGAACTCCTGATGGGTATGTGTAGGTAGGCCTCTCCTTTAGGTCCAAGGTGCCCATAAAGGCCTTGGCCGGAATAAAAGGTAGCAGGGTGGGAAGTGACAGCATTTTGATGATGGGTAGCTGAAGGTGAAGATTTAGGAAGGAGAGGTCTAAGATGGGTCTCCAGGGGCTGCCACTTTTGGGGACCAGGAAGAGACGGGAGTAGAAACCCTTTCCTTCCTATCCTGAGGGGAACAGGTTCTATGGTACCTAGCCTCAGCAGGTCTGACAAAACCTGTGGAAGGAGATGTAGCTGGTTTTTGGAAGGATATGGGATGCCTTTCCTGGGTGTTTTTTTTCTTTCCAGGAGAGGAAATATCCTTTTTGGATAATGGATAGTACCCATTGGTCCATGGTGATGGTTTTCCAGAAGGGGAGGCAGTGGGGAAGGCATGCAGAGAGTGGCAGGTGGGCAAGGCAGTTATGCATTGTTGGGACCTCCTCTGTCCTGAAAAGATTGTCTGGGCTGAGGATGTGGTGCATTAGGTCTGGACGTGGTGGGTCTTCTTGCCCCTCTTCTAGATCTGGAAGAGGAAGCACCCATCTTTGGAGGGTTACGCCTTACAAAGGTGGTCTTAGCAGGGTAGTTTCTATAGTACTTGGGAACAGGTGACACCAGTAAATGTTTAATATCCTGCAATTCCTTACTTTTTTCTTGCAGATTCTTGAAGAGATCTGCAGATTGTTTCCCAAAAAGGAAATTGTGATCCAGAGGGGCATCCAAGATCTTGGACTTGAAGTCTTCTGGGAGATTCTGAAGTCTCAGCCAGGAGTATCTCGTGAGGACAGGAGCAGATGCTGCAGAGCAGGCAGATGCTTCTGCAGCATCACAGCTGCATCTAATCAAGTACCTGGCTACTTGTGCAGCCAGGGACAGTTTGGAGGAGATGTCAGCCTTAATGAGGTTGCCAGGAATAGAAGCCAGCATGGAGGAGGCTTGAGACATCAAGTCCAGAGCATACTTAGTCATGTGCGTCTAATAATTAATGTCTCTGAAAGCCAATGTGGAGGAGGTGTATACCTTCTTGCCAATCCTATCCATAGATTTACTGTCTTTATCAGTCAGTAGGAGAGAGGCAGAATGAAGCAGTCTGGATTGCTTATCAGGGAAGGTGGCAATCACTGCTGGGTCTGCCAAGGGTGGTGTAACTAAGAATTGTTGCTCATCAGACACCTTGTAGAAGCAGTCTGGGCACTTGGCAGTAGGTGGCTGTGAGTCTGTGGTCTTAGATGCTGAATTAAAGGTGTCTTTAAGCAGGCAGAACCGGAGAAACAACAGAAGGGGACAGGGATTCTACTTGAAGGAGCTCAAAGTACCTCTTTTGGGTGTCAGGCATTTGTGAGGTATCTCACTTGAAATAGTCTTTCATCTTGGTGATGGTCTTACCAAAGGTAATATCCTCAGGGGGAGAATACCCTTCAACAGATTCCTCATCAGGAGAATAATACTCCTGGGGAGATGCATTTTGGGAGGTATATGAAATAGAGTCCTCTGAGGAAGAAAAAGGAAGAATCATGCTCTTCCTCCCTAACCTGAAAAGTCATGGGAGGAAGGGTAGAGGCTGAGGCAGGCCTAGGAAGAGTAGTGGAGGTTGAGGATGAAGGCCTAAGGGCCATAAAGGCCTGCATGAGGGAAGAAGTGAAGGATTGCCAGTCTGGTAGGCCTTCTGCAGTGGAGGAGACATGCTTGGTTTTCTGTTTCTTTTTGGCTGGGGTGGAAGTTGGAACCGGCCTGGAGTCAGGTTTTGAAGCAACCATTTCAGAAGTCTGGATCTCGGTCGGAGGTACCACAGAATCTGGTTTCCCCTTGACATCGATGGTAGTTGGTGTCTGGGTAGGCTCCGAGGACGTGCCAGTCATCAGCTGAGCAACGGCTTCCCCAAAGTTAGTCGTTTAAGTTGATGGATCCACCGGGTGCCCCTCAGCTCCTAAACTGGCAGTTGGCAGGGCATTCGGTACCGAAGTGGCAGGCAAAGAAGGCCTAGGAATCTTGGCTTTCTTACATGGAGGTTCGGATGCAACCTCCGATGCAGGATCCATTCTTGGGTCTAACTGCTTAAGGTGCTGACTTTCTAGGCAGAGGTTTAATGTGGCCAGACGGCTGAGTAGGGTCTTCGGCACAAATGATTCACAAATGGAACAGGCGGAATGGTCGTGCTTCCGGCCTAAGCAAAAAAAAAAAAAAAATACACCTATCATGGGCATCTTTATGGGGTATCTGGCACCCGCACTGGCATTTACCCTTTTTACCTGACATCAGCTAAAAATTGCTACAACAACCAAGCCTAATCAAAACCAATCAGCTATGTAAAGAAAAACAGAAACCCAGCGTTACTTAGCTTTTTAATGTGATGTCTGAGAAGGAGCAATTACAAGATGCGACAGTCGTCTCTGGCTGAAACATTCTAGGGATTGTGCATGCAGACGTCATATTTAAGGCCCCTGGTTTATGGCCTTATGTCTGATATCCCACGTACACTGCAACAGCCAAGCTGAAGCTTTTGTATAGCAGCTGATGTACGAGTCGCCTGAGGTCAGGAAATCCCACAACTAGAATACTGCAACATAGGAATAGAAGGACATTCATATTTACTGCCTGAGCGGTGAAGTGACACGTTGTACATTATTACACTGTGCATTGCCGACCACCAGGGAGCAGATGGAGAAGACTCCCTTACAATTAACATACTAGTGCCTGTCTTGCAGATGGAACCTCAGTAGCAATGTGGGTGCAGTCAGTGGCACCAAGTACCACAGGAAACTGGGCTACTTCATAGAAAAGTTGCATGGTGCTGTTTCCCCTTCTCTGAGCTATATGAAAACCAAATATGATCCCCTATGTGTGGTATGGCATAGAGAAACTGGGGCCTCATCTGAGAGGTAGATGCCTAGGATAAACCCACCATGTCCCCTGGTGGTCCACAGGAATGGGTTTTATATACATCCCACAAACTTGCATGTGAGGGTGATATATCTGTTCCAGCTCCTGTATGGTGTCTCTGTCCACATGGTATCAATACACTATTTCCATGCTATAGAGACAGTGACATATTAGTCACATCTGGATCCTTCTGCAAGATGGAGAGTGATGACAAGCACTTTTGTGGCTACTGGCTGACAGAACAGCCTCAAGCATACACATTTCTGCTAATGCTGCTATTATCTCTAACATATAAGAGGTGTTTTGCCTCTGTTCACAAAGATTTTACAGCATAGAGGTACACTAGTGGTTGCAGTTTGTCATACATTTTTTATACATTTCTGACTTGCTCCACCATGTTGTTCACCTTCACTTGTATTTCCCATTGCCCTCATTACCATAACATTGCTCATTTCATTCTCATGATATGGTCATTAGCATATCATGCCAGCCATAATATTTTGTGGCATTTTACACTAAGTCAGTCTCTCAATTATCCCCACTTTTTATGCCACCATTAATTTCACAATTGTACCTTTCATATTCTGCTACATGCTTTTGAATCCTGAGTCTAGCATAGGGAATATAAATATAGGGACCCTAAGAAAGATCTTTACAGGTTCTGAAACTAAAAGGGTGACTTAAAAAAAAAAACAAGAAGAATAGAGTTCACAAGAAACAAAGAAAGAAAAGGCTAAGGAATGAGAAGAATGAAAAAGAAAAGAAGGAACACAGTCACAGCCCCCAGGCGGGCTAGAACAAACAGATGCAATGAAAGAATCACCTTGTAGTGCAATTCAGTAGCATGAACTGTTAGGAAGCTCTGATACACTAAAAATGGTCGTATGTGTATGTATACTTCTTGTGTGCTCCTTCAGGGAAAACCAATACAATACATAAAAACAGCTCAGCTAGGATAAGGTATCCCTAAATGGTCTTGCTTTAATTTACCAAAGAGACAGTGGCCTGAATTCTGTGTGCACTGGTACATAAAGCATATGCAATACTACACAGATCATGTGAACATTGAGTCTGTACAGAACAGACTGCTTTGGGATCAGTCAATGGAAAAGAACGTATAATGTCTGATTTAAGAGAATCTTTAATACAGACTTGGCAAGACCTTGTCTGTGCCCCACATAATATCAGAAATGCCTCTTTACACCACAAAGTTGCTTGTTTATATGTTGTTTTAAGCACATTTTTCCCTTGCGCCTGCCAATGACCCCAGTCTCACACCATTCATTTCCAATACAGCAGACTTACCCAGTTTCATGCTGCCTGGGAAAACGGTCATCCAGGTAGCCATGAAGGTTGTTCATCCCAGCCATCTGCAGAGTATGTTTCCATCAAATGGCCCATGCTCTCCAATGCATAGCATGTCTGGACCTGCTGGTACAGTGTTCTAAAAAAGCTGGTAATGCTACCAAGCATTCATCTGCAGCCTGTCCTCCCAATTGTCTCCATTATTCCCCTACCATCAACAGCCTATGAGCTTGCCTGTGGTTCTACAGTGGAGCCCTCATCAACACAGACAACTTCAGCCATTTTCCCCTTGCCCCAACTCAGCTCTCATCTGTTTATCTGGTGGTGCACGATCATATGCATCATCACAAGAACTACATATGCCCTTCTGTCCTACACATGCATGCTCCATCACATTCAGCAGCAAGGGCTACTTTAACAAGCTTGAGTAGTCAAAGATCACATCCTTCTCTGGTCCAGTTCCTGTTCTCAATGCTGTGATCCTCCACCTAGCATTACAGTGACAAGTGAGTCAGCCGAGAACAACCACACTCTTTTCCCAGGATGGACAAGCTGTATAAACTTATCTTCTATCCTCCTCTGTTCAGCTCTTTTGGCACCTGAGACGTTCCAGGAATACGTGGCTTGTCTGGGTTGCAGACAGGGTTATATTCTTCTATGACACAGATATGGGGTACAACACAGAGCTTGTAAACAAACATTATTACAATTTCTGCTGGAAAATACATTTACTGTGCAAGACTAATCCTTCATATGGCTGTGTATAGAAGACAAAACATAATTACTGCAGCACAAAGTTTAAGGGGAGGTCTATGCCTGGCATACAGTGTTAAGATGACCATATGTAATTACTTCCAATCCAGAACCACAAAGCTGTAAAATAACACTTATAACTATCAAATTAAGGCAATTAATCTTTAGAAAAATTAATAACATTTTAAAAGTTAAATATGGAATTTTAAATGCTGCAGTATCAGTAATATAAACTGCACAGGAATAATGTACTGCCGATATATCAGTACGCAGAAGAATGTGTGCATGAGCAGGGCACTGAAACACATCTGTAGTCACACAGCAATAAAAATACACCAGAGCTCACGAACTGCAACTATGCAACAGAGGTTTAAAAACATAAGAAAATATTTTTATAAATAACTATATGAACACATACGAAGTGGCTAAGAAGAGTTACTATACAATGGAAGTATTAAGGAATAGTAAGAAATCATTTTTTATAAACTCCATTGTATAATACTAATAAACCCAGCCCAACTATCTCGAGGCAGGATTTACCCATTTGGGTTGCTTCACCCTTATGAGTAAAGTCAGAGTAAATCTATTAGTACAGGGTGACTTGTGCTGCTGCAACCACCGCTACCTATTGTGTTGCATATATCACATTACAGTTTACCAGTAAAAACTAATACACTGCTTAGACAATATTCTTAACTAAACACACTCAATTCCACAGTTGTAGTCTCATTTAAATATATACTACTTACAAAGGCAACTCAGAAAAGTATTTAATGCTTTCTGTCAAGAATGTTTTGTGTAGCATCACTAAGTAATGTAAGCCATTAGTTTAAAATAAAGCAAATCGTGACATATGTACATATGTAAATTTACAGCTTGTTATAAGTAAGGAAAATAAAGGTTTAATGCAAAGGGCACACTTACTTGTTGGCTTAGAGTTTATAGGTGAAGATGGAAACCAGGATGAGTTGGTAGAGGAAAGCCGAGGTCGGCGTCTTCGGAAGAAACTTCTCAAAAGACCACATTTGAGAGACTCAACAAGTGCTGATTTTCCTGATCCACAGTGCCCAAACAGTTTAAGCTTTATTCTAGGTTGTGCATTTTGGGCTGGCCGCAGTTGCTGAATGAAAATGCCTCTATGAGCATCCTGTGAGGGACAATAAAAGTACAAATAAGAAAACAAATTCAACATCAGAAACTTGGGATCTGGATCAAGTAGTCAAGCAGTCAACATGTGGTTGTTTGCCTGCCCCCTCCCCCCGCCACACACACACACACACACACACACACACACACACACACACACACACACACACACACACACACACTACCCAGCCACCCATCACATGAACTATAGGGAAAGTCCTGAATGAACACTGCTGTCCAAAAGCTACCAAAATTGCAAATAACTGAAATAGACGGTTTTCATAACGAATCAGTTGGCTTTAAGGAATGAGGCAATATCTGAACGACAGTGACAACTCTAACCAGGGGCAACTGGCCAGTACTTTATACAACAACCAACAGGTGAGCCCACAGCAACTTAGTGACTTTTTGAAATTGTTAGATATGAAACTTTTGAAGTTAAAAAAACTTCAACTTGAGGTCTCCTATTTTGACTCTTGTTCGGAACAACAAATAGTCCCGAAGGGGCTAAGACATTACCAATACCCCACGGGCCTAATAGCTTACTCTCTGTTCCATCTCAAACTCATTTCTCTGTCTGACCAACAAGGGTTTGACCTCATGAGATTAATGACTAAACATTACAAAATCTATATCGAATCTCTTACTAAAGAAGTTTTAGACTTGAACAATGTTATATTGGAACACCTTGATTTCTCAAGATATAAATATGACTATGAAAGATGCTTCTTTAGTACTGACCAATTACTAGATAAATTAAAACAAAACAAGGTGAAGAAAATTCAAAGGGACAGAAATGCATATGATAATAGCAGGGCAAATCCTAAGACATCATTGGCTCAAGTAGGGCAGGCCTTGACTAATATAATACAACCACAGTTTATAGGTAACAGTTCTGTTCCTAACAACATGGGTAATATGGAGAACATTATTATTATGGAGATTGAACCCTGTACTAGTCCAGTGAGATGAAGTGAAAGAATTTGAAACCAGAATCAACACTTCACTACACAACAGGGTCAATATAATGACCCCAAGGGGTGACACAATAGAGTGAACCAAAATTTTCAAGAAGGCTACCAGACAGGAGCGATTCTGAAAAAGAATCTGAACAACAACCAGAAGAACCAAAGAACTAAAAGAAACAACAGGTTCAGGAAATAATAGGAGATGAAGGTCCAAGTTTGGACATCATTGTGAACCAAACAGGAGATTTTAAAATATATAACTATTCTTCTATGAGAATTGACCCTGAATTAGTTGACTTACTAGCTAAGGGTAATACCTTTGTTCCAAGTAAACCTCCGGACATTGTTGAACTAATTTTCGATCTGAAATTATTTGTGAGAAAATTAAACTTGGAGGTTTTACTAGGGAAAATGTCTGTCAACAACAATCAAACGTTCAGAGTGCCAAGCACATACAATCCACCACTACACTCTACACGTAGAACATTTGAACAAGTGTGCGAACTTGATTTTAGATACCATTTGACAAAATTGTGTTTAAACAACAAGAATTCTAATATAACACTACATAAAAAACAAATGTTAAACTTGAACTCTCCAGTCAGGGTACTCAAACCAGATAAAGGGGTAGGGGTGGCCATTTTTGATTTAACTGATTACAATCAGAAGATGTTCACTTTGTTACTTAGTGACACTTACGAGGAAGTTTCACTAAACGAAGTGAACATAGCGTACAATCGTATTAAAAATTATTTCAATGACTTGTTCATTGAATCTATAATTGACATTGATACTTTTAATTTTATTGCACTCCCATGGCCCAAGACCCCGGTACTTTTTGGCAGCCCCAAAGTCCACAAAGACTTAAGTAACCCCCCTATGAGACCCCTCATTGATGGGAGAGGGTCTATTACGTATCCTTGTGCTAAAGTAGTCAACACTATTTTAAAGAAGTACCTGGCGTCAGAACCATATATCTGCAAAGACTCCTGGTCCTTCTTGGATAAAATTAACAATTTGAAATTTGATCCAGACCTCAATTTCTTGACAATAGATGTCAAAGACTTATATACATCAATTCCACATCTTGAGGGGATAGAGTGGACCAGTTTGATGTTAAAATCCAAGAATGCTTCACCACAGGAGATATATACAGTTGAAACCTTATTGGATATCATTTTAACAAACAACTTTTTCCTTTTCAATGACATATACTATCTACAGAAACAAGGAGTTGCGATGGGCTCACCCATGTATCACTAGACACAGATTTTAGGGCTGAATGTACCTTCTTGTTTAATATGTTTCAACAACGGGGGTACCCAGAGGATTTAATTGAATATTTAATTGGAGAAGTCAGCCATAAGAGATACATGGGTCTTATATTACCACTTCTCAACAATAGACCTATTTAGTTGACACACTCCAAGAATGTAATTCGGAAGAACTCATGTTTAACAACTCCTTTCAGCCCCTTGGGCATATACAAACCTTGAACACTACTTTAGATTTCAGGACTAGTTTTATTACTACATTTAATATCAGTAGTACAGTAATTCATTCCATTTTGTACAAAAATTGGGATCTTATTAGACTTGACAAGACTTTACTTTTGGAATATAGTCAAGCCCCCAACATAGTATTCAGGAGGGGTGCTAACCTTAAAAGTTTAGTCGAAAAGAATAGGAAGGTGTCCTTTTGTAAATCAGTTGGTATGACTATATGTGGGTATTGTAGCATGTGTAGATATATAGAGATAGGTGAAACCTTTTGCGTTAATAAAAAGTACAAACTGAATGGTAAATTCTAGTGTAATTCTAAATGTGTAGTCTGTCTGGCTAAGTGTCAGTTATGTCCAGCATTTTATGTTGGAAAGACAGAACATAAGACTACGTGATAGAGTCTACGAACACACTTATGCCATAGAGAGAGAAATTTGAAAACTCTCTCGCAATGCACAAGACCCACGAGAATCATACTTTCAAGTTTAAAGTAATAGATCAAGTTCACACTAATAGTAGAGGTGGACCAATGAACTGGCTACTCAAAGAGCGTGAACTAACCTGGCAGATCAGGCTTAATGCCTTCTCACCACCAGGACTGAATGAATCGTGCAACATTGTGTGCCTTCTCAAACTTAGAAGTCTAGCCAGGTAGAATTCATTTTAAATAGTATTAGGTGGACACTTTAACTTTTGAAGTTCAATCTTTAAAGCATAGTGCCATCATAAACTGACTATCAATATTTTATTTGTATGACATACTTAAGTCAACATCAGCTTTTACGTCAACCTCTGATAATTTTGGTTAAACTGTTTCGGCTCAACTTGTAATTAGGGTAGTTGTTATTACTACACTTAGATCTACATTGGCCATACTGTTGCTGTGTAACCCTTGTATAAATACAAAATCAATACACTGGATGATTTTTCAACAGTGGATGGTTACTTGGGGTTTTCAGCCTACTATGAAGTAGAGAATTGTATAATAGAACGACCATTAATTTGAGTCCGATTACCTTTGAGAAATGTTGTCATCTATTTAAATTACTTAAACCATCTTAACTACTTTTGTATGACATAACCGTGGATGTACATGGATTTGGTTTCGATTATTATTTAGGTTAAATTAACTTTAAGATGAGATGAGAAAAAGTATTTTAAGAGACGACCGTATAGTGGCGAGACAGATACACGATTTGAAGTTTATTGTGTGCTTCTAATGTTTTAATATTAATGAACTTCGACACAATAGTGTAACTGTTTTTAATCACATGATTTCGTTTT
Source organism: Protopterus annectens (assembly GCF_019279795.1). Lineage (NCBI taxonomy): Eukaryota > Metazoa > Chordata > Ceratodontiformes > Protopteridae > Protopterus > Protopterus annectens. Next base: position 852,072,090 of record NC_056730.1, read on the forward strand.
AGGATTTAAATTTCTTGGTATTCTGTGTTTTAGTTATCTGAAGAAGTTGCCGTATAAGCGGCAACGAAAAGTGCTTAATAAAACAGTTTTATTTACAGTTCGTGACTTCTCAGTTCTGTTGGGACTTTTGAGTTTTTTTGGTGTGTGTTATTTACTAGTTTGTTTACCAATATCTGAATGACTTCCAGGTAGGAAAGTGTGGATATACATGTATACCTGCAAGGAAAGCAGCTATTTGGTGTGAAGACAAAACCAACTGCATTTTAATCTGCCAGCATCGAAGAAAGGTGTGTAGCTGGCCGATTCATTGGCATCAACAAAGTGCTAAGTAAATCTTTTGTACCATTAAATCTTCCCCCAATAATATACTTCTGACAGCATGAGACAGAGACACATAAAATCAGCTGTTCACTCAATAATACAAATTAGTGTCAGACATCTGGTCAAATTACAAAAAAACACACGCACACACACACACACACACACATGCACACACACACTTTAACAGCGTTTGAATCACAGAAGTAGAAAGACAACATTAGCTCTCATTTTGGACTTGAATCCAAGACCTCCAGCATACCATGCTGATGTCATTGCCAGTGGACCAACAGTTTTCCAATAAAGGCATGATCCTTTCAGCTAGTACACCTTCACAGGCTTGTTGATCCAGTGGTATTGGCACCAACTTGGTGTGCTGAATGTCCAGGGTTCAAGTTCCAAATAAAATCTAACATCTTTTCACTTTTATGATTCTAACAGTGGAGGGCATTCTCTGTATGTGTGTGTGTGTGTGTGTGTGTGTCTAATTTGACCTTTATCACCATGCCGGAGGGGGGGGTAGTGCATCCCCGCTGAAAGGATAAGGCTATTAATGGAAAACTCATCACATATACCTGGTACTACAACTATTGAGAATATCAGAAAATTCAACTTTTTCCCAACAGATGTCACTGTTGATAGTTAATTGATTGTTGACATGTTCTTTTCTAAAGAACAAAAGCTTGCTGTCTGGGATGATGGTAAAAAATCTATTTAAAATGATTGCAGAAACCTCTAATGGCACACTTAAATGAATTAAACCTTTATACTGAAAAGCATGCATTTAGGCTGAATGCATCATAAACCACAAATAAATCCTAAAACTGTGGAAGGAGATAAGATGTGAGAGGTACTGCAATATTTAGAACAAAGAGGTAGCCTTTGAATGCTATAATTTAAAAAAAGAGCCTAGAGAGTCAGAAGGCTATTTAATAAGGGCTTAGAAGTAATGGCACTGAATGTAAATACATGGAATCGCTCTACAGCAATTCTCTGGTTAACAGTCATTACTTATCATATGCACACGTTGTCGCCTCACAGTACGACGTTGTCCTGTTCGATTCTCAGCTAGAGCGTCTTCTGTGTGGAGACATGCGTGAATGGGCGTACCTTCGTTGAAGGCTGTGCGTCAGAGCTGGCAACTCGGCACATAAAAATCTACTGCCGATCATTAGCAGACCGGAGTTCCGCTGTGGCAACCCCTAACCGGGAAAAGCCGAAAGACACAACAACTTATCATATGCACATCACACACAATCTTTATCAAGCTATCTTAAAATGCATCAACTGCTACTCTTCTGATAATCTTGGCATAACTTTACCTTCCCACTGCTTCACAGCCTAGCATTTTAGACATGGTTTCAGACTATTACACCTGGTCACAAGTAATGTGAAGTCCCATAACATTCCATGATGGACATAATGATTCACCATCATTTCAGCTTCTCCAATCCGTGTCTCATTGTGCAGCTCTAGATATACAGTGCCCGTTACTCCTTGGGAACCACAATGTCAAATTAACAGTGTTACACTACAGCTAGTTTGAGATGACAGTCTTGTCACTCTGCAATGGTCATTTTATCTTAGCATGTGTATGCTAGTCTCTCTTTAAACATTTTAGCATGCAGTTGGTAATGCAGAAATTGGCATCATACTGTATGTGCTGTACTATGACCAGGGCAGCTATTATCAATATTTCATTTTGGAAACATGTTCCATAACAATGTTTAACTTTGTTATGCCTTTAGCTGCGGCCAAGGCTAAACAATAAGTTTCTTGGATTAGTCCTCTTACCTTTAAGTAAATTAATAGAAATAGCTATCTAGACAGAGCGATGAATACTATTACTTGTCTTGCTTCCCCAGCATCACGAAAGAAAATGTAAGTTTCAGTAAATTTTGTGACTGCTTCTGCTGTAAGGGTGATGGCACACTGACATGTGGTATGAACTGGTTAATGGTGCACAAGTGAGTACACAGTTGTAATAAATGCCATCTTACAGTTCCCACAGCATATTACAACACATACAAACAGTCACCAAGGCCATTGACGAGGGGAAGGTGGTCCACACAGCCTACCTGGACCTCGCAAAAGCCTTCGATACAATACCCCACTCGGGCATTATAGATAAGCTCACCAGCTTAAATATAAACCCCTATGTCACTAGATGGGTTGCAAACTGGCTCGGGGACAGAACCCACATGGTTAGAATTGCTGGAGCCATGTCAGACTCCAAACCAGTTACAAGTAACATCCCACAACGCTCAGTCCTGGGACCTCTCTTGTTCAGTATATATTTCTCAGAGGTACAGGCCAACACGGAAGGACTGTGGCTGACCAAGTTCGCAGATGACTGCAAACTGGGCGCCATAATCAACTCTCTAGCTGACACAAGCATCCTCCAAAAGGGCCTCATAGAAACAGACAACTGGTGCCAGAGCCATGGCCTCAAGCTAAACGCCAAAAAGTGTATAGTCACCCCCTTTGGCAAAAACAAAGTGCCCACAAATTACCACATAGGTGGTAATCCATTAAGTACGGAAGAAGTAATTAGGGACCTGGGGACCCAAGTTGATAGCAATCTCTCATTTGACAACCATGTGGCCAAAGTGGTTAGAAAAACATTTTATATAGCCCACCTAATCATGAAGGGATTCACATCTAGATCAGGGGAAGTCATCGTGCCTCTTTACTCATCCCTCATCAGGCCCATAAATGAGTACAATGCCCCTTTTAGGATGTACCTTACCAGACACCTGCAGCAACTGGAAAGACCCCAAAAGTACCTCACCAAGAGGATCAAAGGGCTCAAACAGATGTCATACGTTGCCCGGTTAAAGAAACTCCAGCTCTACTCAGTGGCATACCGCCTGCTCAGAGGCGATCTGTGCCCGACGTATAAAGCCATGTCCAACCCGGAATTAATGGACATGCTGCACCTCAGAAAATCCAAATCCCATCGAGCTACGCACTCAAGAGACTTGAACCTCAGCACTGATATAAATAGGACATGCTGGAGGGACAGATTCATAACGTAGAGGCTCCCTTCACTCTGGAATAAAATCCCAGTCCAGGTTAGGCAGAGTCCCTCATTGACTCTCTTCAAGAGGAATCTTGATGAGTGGATGGGGGATTGTAGGTTTACCCCGGGTATCACTTCTGTGTCACTGTTAGACAGAGGCACAGTATACTAACCTCAAAAAAAGGGCATAGCAAAATTAATTTAAAATGGGTGGCGAAAGACACACTCTGGCTAGGCTTATATATGCCCTAGGGCAGATAGCCTAGTATGAACCTATGAATCTATGAACTAAAGACTGGCAATGTTTGTCACTCACAAAACTCACTAATGAAACATGGACTGTGCTAAAAGCTTGACTGCTTTCTGCTCTGCGCAACTTGCAAATCAGAGGTTTTCAGAACCATACTTTGCACAGCACATACATGGCAAACTGCTACTGGTAATAACAGGCTCCATTCTACAATTCTGAGAAATAATTCAGCCTAGTTATGCGAGGTAGTTTTGTCTTGTGGCTTGTAATGCGCACTATGTGGTTGGTATTATGCCTTTCTTAATGCACCAATGAAGATTTACAACAAATTCTAACAGAATGAATTACAAATGCTGGGGAAAGTGGAAGTACTTCTAAGAAAAAAATCTGATTAATTAATTGCCTAGGCATCCACATGTGAGAAGGAAGCAAAATTACTGTGACACAATCTACATGAAATGGTAAATAAGATGACACAAACTATCCCAGGTACATTAAAAACTCAAAGTTGTTACAGACTGAGGGTGCATTACCAAAACTGTCCCTAAAAGTTACTCTGAAATAATATTTTATAAGGGTGTTTGTAAAAAGAATTGCACTGAAGTAACATGGAGTAGTTTATATTAAGGCTTTCATGATTTCATCCCAAAACTGAATTTGTATGGCAAATGTTCCTTATGCAGTTGCTATACATATCTTCACTCCTTTCCAAAATACTGCATCTACAGCTAGACTGGATATTTCAAAAACATGTCCCATCAATGACTTGATTAAGGAACAGCTCCAATCTGCGAACAGTGACATCTTCCACTATTCTTCTGACTTTTCACAATGCCTTGTTAGACTGCTGCAGCATAAACCTTTAGTATAAACAGAAGCATCAGCAAGCTTACCACCCCACTATCCCACACATGGTAGTTTTATCTTCCACTTTAACTCAAACAAAAGACAAGGTAATAACATTCTTGGTCTTTATTCCTTAATTAGTCATCCTAACCAAAGTCTATCACAAAATGTGACCTTGTACTGCATCTCAAAATTTTGTGGTGAAATAACATTAGTTTGGTGCAAAATTAATGTCTTCACTGACACAACCTAGCATGATTACAGACAGGCTGGGTGTAGTGCTGTACATGGGGACTACTTCAGTGAACAGAGGCAATGCCTGTCCATGTCCTGCATGACAATAACACATTACCCTGCTTCTCACTAACAAACAAAAGGTGCTATTCTAGGCATTTAATGCAATTCAAAATCTTTACTAAATTGCATCATAACAGCTTCAATTACAAACATGCCCCAGCCAACAATGTCCTCTCTATCTTCTAGATGTTAACTCCCTCATTAATCAGAGAGTTACATAAAATACTGTAATGCTGAACCAAATAAATAAAGGTGACGATCCAAAATAGGAGGAACTGGATAATCAACCTCATTTTCCTGTTTCAATGCAAGACATCTCCTTTTTTCCTCCCCCATGACTGAAACAGCAAAGTATTTCCACTGGGGAGACTAAGTGATCTGCTGAAATCCTCCTTAAAAATCACAATTTTTTTCAGTTAGTCATCTAAAACCTCAAACCTTAAAATTGCTGTGTGCTCCTGAGCCAAGCAAGAGTGGAATGTGGCAAAGTAGTTACAGTCGCACTGGTTGAAGGTTGTTCTACTAAAACAGATCTATGTGTATCACTTTCAGTACTTTCTGTTGAACCTAGAGATGAACCATATTGGGAGGAGTGGAAGTAAAAGAAATGCAAAGATGTTCATCATATTTATGACAAAGACATGGCACTTGACATTCTCCAGGATTTCACTTCAGAACTTGGACTGGCAGCTTTACAGTGTAAATGACTGCAGAAAGGTTGAGATCTAGAAAGCCCCAAGTCAAACAGCTGTTCCTCAAGAAAGAGATGAAGAAGCCATTCATATCGGACCATTGGCATTTGGATCAAGGAATCTATCCGAGTGCTGGAAGCATCTGGGATTTACTTTGACAAAAGAAGCAGGTTTATTTTAATGGATAAATGCATAAAGAGTCTGACTAAAGACTGCTGATGACTTTGCGACCCGTTGGTTGATGCCTGATGGTGAACATAATCCTGGAAGGCTCCCAAGGCATTTCAGACTACAGAAATTTATAGAAAATGAAATCAAATTGGGAAAGTGAATAATCCAATGTGTCTTGAACAGTCAGACTGACCAGATGTGCTCTCCATCTACAAAGAGATGCATTTACGGTGACATATCATACCAGGTATGGAGAATAAAATAGCACACCACCTACAACACACACACACACAGACTAGCATATGAAGATTGCCTAGACCACCTGTTGTCAAAGCTATAAGGCAGCAAGCCCAAAGACACTCAGAAAAAACACCACCTAACACCACACATACTGTCAACTCTCAGTGGAGCCCAAAACACTAAGCTACTAAAACAAGCAAACACTTCTCAGGACTCTTGTCACAGGCAACTTCACTGTAACATACACTGATGCCCCTCTAACCAGGCTGAACAAGGAGAACTTAACTGTTAGTTTCTTATCTGGAGGCAGGATTCACCAAATCAGATATGAACTCAAGTCATTACGCCACAGGTACCAGGATGATTTCATCATAGTCCATTGTAGGTGTAAATGACCCGAGATGTACCTCCCTGGACTAAATGAAGACAGACATTATGGAGCTTTCAGACCGTGTGACTCAGGCTGTTATGAGCCTAGAACATAGCAACATATCACCCCAGAAGATGATGCCACAATCAGAAAAAAGGATGATTTCAACAACTGTCTTTTGCATGTCATTCTAAGGGGATCCAATATTTGTCAGCTTGGGAGGACATGGTCAACAGATCATGTTGCTTTCCCAAGGATGGTCTGCACCTTTCCCCCTCAAGGCTTTTAAATACTGGCTAAAATTTTACCCAGCCCCATAGTGCCTTTTTAGGCAAAGCCAAACTGACAAACCTAACATAGCAAAATCAACTCAAAATAACTGCTCAGTGCCAGGAGCTTAAACAAAAAACATTACTATCTCCAAGCCATCCTCACACTTGAGAACACAGACATCTGTGCAGTTACCAAGACATGGTTTAAAGCAGCAGACAGTACCCCGGCAGTGCAAGGTTTCAGTGCCTTCCACACTTTTAGACCATTAATTGCACAGACAAGGGCTAAAAGTGGAGGTGTCTCAATATACATCATTATACCTCTACGGTGGTCAAACAGGATGACGTGCTGGAGTTCTTCCATGTGTAGATCATCCCAGACAAAATCCTGTACATATCCTAGCCAGCAATAGGTCACGTTCAGTGTCCAAAGAAGTTCACAATACAAACCTGGACCTACTGCAGACCATCCAACCTAACACCATACTCATGAGAGACTAATTACCACTCTGTAGATTGGGAATCCTACACTGTCTTAAATATACAGGCACAGAGATTCCTATGACCAAGTAGTGAATACTCCCACTACAGGCTCCAACATACTGGACGTCATGTTCACAAATCTGGGAGAACACTGCAACCCCATAAAACCGTCTCATCTTCACTGGTAAGGTCCAGCCAAAAAGCTGTCTCCTTCAAAGTCAAAATCAACTCCAGAACCCTATTAAAACCAGCAACAGTTGGGAACTATTCCAAAGCAAATTACCTGTTATTACGTGATGGTTTGTCCACCTCAAACCTCAAGAATACAGCATTCTGTGCTGAATTGCCTTCAAACTGTATACAACCATGTCAAAGGTTAAACAGAGGCTGCTCTACCTACCAGAAGCAAGCCCAGAACTAGCACGAGAAACAAATCGCCCTGGTGGCATCTTAAACAGGATATACAACAAAAGGAAAAAAATAATATGGCAAAAATCAGGAAAGGTAATTCCCATAAAGATAAAAACGTTCTCATCAAAGTAAATGGGCAACTAAGAGGGCCAATAAGGTTAAGCAAACCCAACTCTGCGGTCAAGATAGCCTCTCTGGTGAAAGATAATCATAAAGCCTTCTACAGCTATGTCAGAAACCTCATGGGCAGCACACAGCAATGTGCTGAACTTGCGGTTACTGGTGCCACATTCATGAAGCCTGATGACATAGCTAACCTGTTAGCAGACAAATTCACTTCCAACTTTATCCCCTCACACCCCCAACCAACCCACAAAAATACTTTCAAACATAACCCCTCTAACTATAACTTGGGAGAATGTAATGGCTGAACTCACTAAAGCCAAGAACACAGCTTCAATGAGCTCTGATAACATCCCAGGATGCCTTCTGATTAGCCCAAAATTTAACTTATAAGGACTCATGGAGTCATTCATCCTTCTTCATAAGGGAGGACCTTCAACAGATCCTGGAAACTACAGACCCATTAGTGTGACTAGTCTTATCTGTAAAGCCATGGTAAGAATTATGGTAATTATCAACAAGGATATAGCAGACCTCCAGATACTGGATCCATCCCATTTCGGCTCTGTCAAAGGAAGGTCATGTTTGCTAAATCTGGTGGACTTCTCTGAAAAGGTCACTAAGGCAATGTATGAGGGAAAATGGTGCATATTGCCTATCTAGATCTTGCTAAGGCATTTGATACAATACCCCACTCGGGTATTGTCAACAAACTTATGGAACTGGATATAAATCCCTTTATAACACACTGGATATCTTGCTGGCTCACTGACAGGACCCAGGAGGATAAATCAGTGAGGCCACCTCCACAAAGAGGCCAGTCACCATTGGCGTCCCCCAGGGCTCTGTGTTAGGCTCACTCCTCTTTGGCATCTACTTTTTGGATGTCAAAGACCTCTGGCTAACCAAGTTCGCAGATGACTGCAAACTGGCAGCAATCAATGAATCCTCCCAAGATGAGAAAACCCTTCAGGAAGGCCTAATACAAACCAATGCTTGGTGCCAAAGCCATAGCTTAATACTCAATACCAAGAAACACATTATAGTACCTTTTGGAAAGTCTGCCACCCAAGGTAACTACGTCATCAAAAAACACCCTTAAAAGTTGCTTCACTACTCAGGGATCTGGAAACTGGAGACAGTATCCTAGCGTTCGACCAATGTGTCCACGGTAGTAAGAAAATCCCGTGTTTCTCAACTTACAAGCAAGGACATGGCATCTTGGTCCAGAAATTTCATCACACCACTGCTCCTGGCCCTCATCTGAACCATCATAAAGTATAATGCCCCATTCAGTAAGCACCTGACCAGACATATGCAGCACATGGAATATCCACAAAGGGTCCTCACAAAAAGAATACAGGAAATAAACACAATGTCCTACACTTGTAAGCCGCAGTGGTGCAGTGGTAGCTTTGTTGCCTCGCAGCAAGAGGTTCTCCAATTTGATTCTCGGCTAGAGCGCCTTCTGTGTGGAGTCTGCATGTCCTCCCCGTGGTTGAGTGGCATTCCGAAAGACATGCGTAGAATGGGCGTGCCTTCGTTGAAGGTTGGGCGTCGAGCTGGCACCTGTAAAAAATCTACTGCCAATCATTTGCAGACCGGAGTTCCGCTGTGGTGACCCCTAACCAGGAAAAGCCGAAAGAAGAACAAACACAATGTCCTACACTGATCACCTCATAAGCCCTGTCTCTTTACTCGGTGTTATACAGACTTCTGAAGGACGATCTTTGCATGGTACACAAGGCATCTCTGGACCTTGTTTTGATGAACTTTTTGCCTATTTACAAAACAAACAGTATCAGCACTATTAGATTAAAAGGCCTAAATTGTGTTTGCGACATAAACAGGATATGTTGCACAGAGATACAGCCCTCAGAGAATTCTCATTTTCTGAAACAAGCTCCCCCATCCATGTTAAGCAGAGTTCCTCCTTATCCCTATTTAAATGCAACTTGGACTAATGTATGAGTAATCGTAAATTCACCTCTGGTCTGTCTCCTATCGCTCTGATTGACAGAGGAAGGCAGTAAATCACTCTCTATACAAATCAGATTTGTTGGTCACAACTGGGCTGCACGGTTAGGCTTATAACGGCACTAGAGGTCACTAGCCTAGTATATACCTATAAACATATAATCATATTTAACAACAAACTATGAAACTCAAACCAGTCTCACCTTTACAGATACCAACTAGTTTCTGAGTAATCTGGACAATACTGTTCACACAAAGATTCCACCAGAAAGTGACAGAAATCTTACACATTTGCAGATCGATGTGAGGAAAAAGTAGCTGCTAAAATTACAGAAGAGATCATATCCACAAGCTATATCATCTTTCAGACTGGAACAGCTACCAGGGGCAGCATCAGCGGAGATTGAGCAATCGCAGCAATGCAACATACAGATAACAAGAAAACAACAAAAAATGATGGAGACCACTAGAAGCTCCAAATACATCAGAAACTGGAATAGAACCCAAACGCATGTGCTACTTGCTGCACCAATGATACACTAAAAAATAAAAGTGGTTTCAGCACTGAGCAATGCAGAACACCACTGGTTAACTTCATGCTCTCTGATGATACGTCTGCCACCAGCACCATATGGGTTCTGCCTTTTAACCAAATGGCTACCCATCTTGCCACATAGGAATCTATGTGTAATGCATTTAATTTATTAACTATGCTACCATGGGGGATGGTATCACATGCCTTGGTTAGATCAAGGTAAGGTACTAGGACATTGCAACTGCTGTCAATGGATTCTATTACCCTCTTGAAGAAGAACAGGATCATTAGACTGGATCTACATTTTACACATCCATGCAGGTGCAGGTCCTGCCCAATACTATTTTTAATATCAAAGTTTATTAGGTCAGTTATAATGTGTTCCATGGTCTTGCATATCAGACATACCAGGCAGATGGGCCTATTACTTCTGAGGTCTGTGGCATCATCGCCACTGTAGTGCATCATACCTCCAAGACAGAGCCTGCTTCAATTTTATTTCTCCTTTGCTGACTGGGTTTGTCCTACTAAGCTAGCTGCCCCTTTTCAGGGGAGACCCATAGTAGTATTAATACTGCTAGGAGAAATTTGGCCAGGGCATTGGGGAAATTCCCCTACTTGTCATTGGTGTCAGTGGAACACAGTTTGTAGGAGCCCTTCCTGTTTCAGTTCCAGGCACAGAGGTGGCCTGTAGAAGCAGACAGGCAGATGAAGGGAAGGAGATAATGGAGTGGTGAGAGAAATGGAGGAGAAAGCAAATATCAAAACAGGAGAATGTGTGCAGCATTCTGAGATGTTTCTAAGAAATCTGTTTGATAGCGATGAGTTGGCAAATGATGGATGTATAATTACAATCCTGCAGTCAGGAGGGTTGCAGGATGATTTACTTAAAAAATGGTGATGGAGAGTGAGTCAAAAAATGAAGATGTTTCTGGGGACTTTATGGAGAAAATACAAAAGGAGGATGCAGAGATAATCCTTTAGAATAGTGGTGAGATGATAAAGAAAACACATGCAGAGAAAGTAAAAGAAAGGAAAAGGGGAGTAGCAGAAATGAAGGCAGAAGAAAATAAAATAAAAAAAAACATAAGTCAGCAGTAAGGATTCAAAGTAAAGAAGACAAAGAAATGGACAAGCAAGAAGTGTGGGACAATTTAATAGCTTTTTTGGGTGTAAAAGCACATGAGGTAAGAGCATTTATTCTTATTAACAGCGACATTTTGTGGCATCACATTTGAGACTGTTTTTTCAATGGATTTTTTTTTTCTTGGAGAATATGAAAAAAGAATGTAACCCATGGAATATTCCTGTGATAAAAGCATTTAACAGGGAAACAGAAAATAAAATGTCTCAAACAGAGGTGGAAAGACAGAATTTGAAAGGACACTTGAAAACTTTATGTAAAGTAGTACTGGACATTGCAAAAGCTTATGATAAAAGCGGTTTAGATGGACTGGTTGTTGGGAATGTAGTACTGTGTTAAAAGAGAAAAAAGTAGCCATATACCAAGCATCATAAATGTGAGAGAAATAGGGGGTATCATAAAATACTGGGGACAACCCAAAAAAGTTTTTTTTTTTTTTTTTTTGTGGAAAAGGACATTTGATAAGTTAACTGTGATAACAGAAAATGTTTTATTTCTGGGGAAATAGGACGTGATGCAAAAAATGTGAATTGAAATTTTATAAATGTAACAAAATTGGACATTTATGGATGGATTGCAAAAATTAAAATATTAGTAAGGAAAAAGAAAGACGAACATGAACAAAGAGAAGAAATTTTAGGAGGAGTAGAAATAGAAGAGAAATTAGATGAGAAAAAATAATAAAGAGGACATCGAAGAAGTTTCTGAAATAAGTGATGAAAAACAATTGGGACGCATTAAAAGAAAAAAGGGATTCTATTGGGAAAACAGTAAAAGAGAGATCAAGAAAATTTAAAGTGATAAGTAGAAAAGAAAAAAAAAGGAAACTGATGAAAAAGAATATATATACAGCTAATGAGTAGGGTTTGGTATAATGGTTAAGATGTTTCACTCACAGACACAAGGTGCACTGTTTGATTCTCACCTTTGTGAGGAAACTGACTAAAGTTAGAATGGCCTATTAAGAAAGCTAGCTAGGTAATTAGCAGTGAAACTACGAATCTAAGGTTAAGGGAAAATGAAAATTTTACAGCACCTTCTGCAAATGTCAATAGTATTAAGAATACAGTATATAAGAAGAATAGGGATTTTGGATTGGTGGAATACATGTGACATAGATGCAATTATATTAGAAGACACAATATTTTTAACAAATGAAATATTACAAACAGAGAAACTATAAGGAGGAAAGAATTTGGAAATGAGAGCTGTTCTAGGACACACGTATTCTGTAGAAATACAGTAAATATATCAGATGTGACTTTAGCAAAAATAGGAAGATTAACTCATTGTAAACTTAAAATGGAAAGAACAAGTATTATAACATTATATGCTTATACTAACTGTAGAGAAAGGGAAAGCTTATTTCATCAGATTTTTGATAAATATGAATATTATAATAACAGGAGACCTTAACTGTGATTTAAGAGGCAAGCATAAAAAAGAAATGAAATTAGATGATATAAGAAAAATGTTAGAAGTTCTAAGATGTGGCAAGTTAACTAATGCAAAAGTGCACATCTCATAGCAGATCAGAACACCCTCTGGGTCAAGGAGAATATCAGAAATAAATTACAAAAATGAGGGAGACAGGATTTATAACACCTGAAGGGTTAAAAATTCCAGTTCTGTTAACATATGCAAATGACATTATTATAATTGCTAAGAACAACATTTGGATGAAAGAAGTAATAATTTGCACAGCAAAGCATCTAAAGGTGATGGGGATGGCCTTAAATAAAAATAAAAGTAACGGTTTAGGTGAAGTAGTAAAGATAGGGGTATTTATTATACAATCAATGAAATTTCTGGGTTAGGTATAAAATATGGGAATAAAGATGCAAGTATAACTCAATGGGGAAAATAACAGAAGAAATAAAACAAATCTGTCTCTTCTGGAGAACATAATAAATTACAATACAGAAAAAAGCCTTATTTGATAAATTCAGTACTGATGGGATAAATATCATACTTAGCAAGTGTACTTATGTTATTTATATGGGGTTCCAGATTAAACTCAGTAAAAAAGTAAGAAAGTAGAATGTCAAGATTTTTGTGGAGACTGGCAATAGGTAAATTACCAGTAAAAGGAAATATGCCATATAAAAAAGTGATAAAATATCTTTACATTGTTAAGAAGAAACAACTACGGAACATTTGTTTTTGAAATGTGAGAGTGTAAAAACGTTATGGGGAAAACTATGTAAAGAAGATTTTTCAAAGATATACAGGAAGTGATCAAATAAGCAAGGATATGATTAAATATGGATATTATAAGAACAGAAGTAAAGAATAATTTATAAGCCTAGATAAGTTATTTTATTTCTTATGGGTTACATGAAATGAAAGAATAAATTAAATTAGGTTTAATGGTAAATGGGTTTTAGCAACAATATTAAGTAAAATCAGATGGTGGTTATGGAAAAAGTATTGAACTGTAAAGAAAAAGTACAGTTTTGTACCTACCATAAATGTAGATGTCCGATAGGTATGCATCTGCAGTCATAACATATGAGTTGTCCTGCCTCAGGCAGCCCTTCGGTCGGCCGGATTCCAAAGTCTGGGTCTGGCCTCGACTGATGTCGCACTTCACCCGACGTCATAGCTCCTGGGGTATAAAGGCATCAGCCGACGCCATTTTCCTCAGTGTTTCTTGCCCCAGATGCCAGGTGCCCTCTAGGAAGGCTAACGTTGTATAAAAGTAGAAAATTCCAAACAGTAGAAATCAAAAAGTATATATACATATATACATACAAACAAATACACCATAATAGATTCCCCCAGCTAGCTAAGAGAGGGGTAAGTACCCTAGGAATACCACAGAGGGGAAGGAGGGTGGGTAATCCTGACTGCAGATGCATACCTATCGGACATCTACATTTATGGTAGGTACAAAACTGTACTATGTCCTTCAAGGATGCATCTGCAGTCATAACATATGGGTAGAATACCATAGCCAAACTGGGGGAGGAGGCATTAAGATAATGATGGTGTAGTTAAGATCCCATGTAAAACTGCAGTTGCAAAACCTGCTCGGGATCTGGAGAATAAAGGAAGATTGTAATGCTTGGCAAATGTATGCACGGAGCTCCAAGTAGCAGCTTCTAAAATGTCTTTGGTAGCCACTCCTCGTAGGAAAGCTGTAGTGGAGGCTGTAGCTCTTGTGGAGTGAGGCCTGATATTTTCAGGAGTTGTCTTTCCATGAAATGAGTAGCAGAATCGAATGCAATTTCCTATCCATTTTGAGATTGTCTGTTTTGAAATTGCTTTTCCTTGCACTCCTGTTGCATATGCTACCAGAAGCTGGTCAGTTTTTCTGCTGGCCTTAGTTCTGTCCAGATAGTAGCGCAGTTGTCTGTGTACATCCAAGGTGTGTAGTAGTTTTTCCCCCCTATTCTGTGGGTTAGGGAAGAATGTAGGTAAATGAATAGCTTGGTTCAAGGATACCCTGGATACCACCTTTGGCATAAAAGTAGGATTAGTTCTCAGAGACACTCTATCCTGGTGAAAGATAAGGAAAGGCTGCACTGCCATTAATGCCTGTAACTCGGATACCCTTCTTGCTGAAGTGATTGCTAGCAGGAAGGCAGTTTTCCAAGATAAGAACTGTAAGTCTGCTGTTGCTGCTGGTTCAAAAGGGGGAAGTGTTAATTTTTCTAGTACAAAATTGAGATCCCATGCAGGCAGAGGTGGTTTCCCTGGAGGTTTTACATTTTTGATCCCTCTCAAAAATTGTCTGAGGAGAGGATGAGAGAAGACAGGAGGATCCATGTTGTACTCTGCTGAAATTGCTGATGCATGAATCTTAAAGGAAGAATAGGACAGGCCATTGTGGAACAGTTCTGCTAAGTATTCTAGGATGTGTGCTAGGTTTGCCAGTGTGACATTTGTTCCCTTTGCTGCACTCCAAATGAGGAATCTCTTCCATTTGGCTGAATATGTTTTCCTTGTGGAGGGTCTGCGAGCCTCCAGGATAATGTCCTTAACCCTCTGAGATAAAACAGGTTGGTTTTGTTTTATGCAATTTTCCAAGCAGTTAGCTGCAGCGTTTTTAAGTTTGGATGCAGGGTTTTGTAGTTGTTCTGTGTTAGAAGTAAAGGATATAGAGGTAGAGGCCATGAGTTCGTCCGAGACATGCTTCTCAGTAGCGGGTACCAATGCTGCCTTGGCCAGTCTGGAGCTATCAGAATTACCTTTGGCTGTTCCTCTCTGATCTTCAGTAGAACTTTGTACATCAATGGGAGAGGTGGAAAGGCAGGGCCTTCCAGCTGAAAGAAAGGGAGTCCACCCTCCAGGCTTGTGGGTGGTATACTCTTGAGCAGAATTTCTTCAGTTGGTGGTTGAGTGGGGAGGCGAACAGGTCTATCTCTGGCATTCCCCATTTCTTTGTTATGGTTTTGAAGATGTCTGGATGCAGCATCCATTCGTGAGCATCCGTGGTAGTTCTGCTTAAGCTGTCTGCTAATGAATTCTCTTTTCCTGGTACGAATCAGGCCTGCAGTTGGATGTTGAGATTCAGGCCTAAGTTCCACAGGTCCATTGCCATCCGGCATAGAGGGTATGAATGTGTGCCTCCCTGTTTGTTGATGTACCACATGACTGTGGTATTGTCCGTCCTTATCAGCAGGTGTCCTTGCTGGAGGAATGCCTCGATTGCATGCTTCACTGCCAGCATCTCCTTTAGATTTATGTGTAGATTCAGCTGGTCTTGGGACCATAGGCCTTGGATACACTTGTCTTCCATGTGTGCCCCCCAGCCTAGGTCTGAGGCGTCCGTGGTGATGGTCTGCCTTGGATGTGGTTTGTGGAAAGGCAATCCTCTGTTGATCTGGCAGGCCTGAGCCCACCACAGGAATTCTTTTTTCAGGCATGGAATGATTGGTATCAGGGCTTCTAGACTGTGTCTGTGTTGAGACCATACATTCCTTAGGTACCATTGTAATTTTCTCATATGCAGCCTGGCATGTGGGATCAAGATTATGCAGGATGCCATGTAACCCAGGGCCTGCAGGACTTTCCTTGCAGTAAGCTGAGTTTGTCTTGTTAATGCCATGAAGTAGACTGGTAGTTGCTTTTGTTTTTCTTCTGTGAGAAAAGCCATTTGAGTTATTGTGTCCAGATCCGCTCCCAAAAATGTTATCCTTTGGGATGGCACTAGTCTTGACTTTTGTATGTTGACTGTGTATCCCAAGGCTTGCAGCAGTTGTATGACATAGGCCAAATCCTTTATTATTTTTGTCTTGTTGTCCGCTTGTATTAGGCAGTCATCCGGGTATGGGTAGATTTGAATTCCCTGAAGCCTGCAATGTGCAATTACTGATGCCAGGCATTTCGTGAATACTCTGGGCGCAGTAGATAAGCCAAAGGGCAATGCTGAGAATTGATAATGCTCTGATCCTGCAAGAAATCTGAGGTGTCTTCTGCAATCTGGTCG
Source organism: Protopterus annectens (assembly GCF_019279795.1). NCBI lineage: Eukaryota > Metazoa > Chordata > Ceratodontiformes > Protopteridae > Protopterus > Protopterus annectens. The sequence continues at coordinate 852,088,675 of NC_056730.1, forward strand.
TATAGGGACGTGCAGGTATGCCTCCTTGAGATCTAGAGTCACCAGCCAAGACTCCTTGCCCAACATGGGAAGAAGTTGCTGTAGGGTCAGCATCTTGAATTTTGGAACAATGAGATATGTGTTCAGTGCGGACAAGTCGAGAATAGGCCTCCATTGGTTTTCTTTTCTTGGTACAAGGAATAGTCTGGAGTAAAATCCTTGGCCTTGTTCCATAGATGGTACCTTTTCTATTGCTCTCATCCTTAGTAAGCGGATGATTTGTTTTAGAGCCTCTGATTTCTGGCTTGGTAGAAGGTTTGGCATTCCTCTCTTTTTTGGTAGAGTGTGGAAGTGAAACCTGTAGCCTTTGTCTATTGTTTGCAAAGTCCATTTGTCTCCTGTAATGCAATGCCAGTTTTTTGAAAATAAAGCTAGCTTTCCGCCCAAGGGTGCTTCCAGTTGTTCCCTGGTAGGCGGAATCAGAGCCAAGTCATTGTGTCTGTCCTGTGGAAGTGGTTGCAGTCGCATCTGTGGCGGCACTTCTCTGGTTGGCAGGTTGCCACTGACGACCCCCGTAGGCACCCCTAGATTGACCTCTGCCTCTTGGGCGTCTATTTCTGCCTCTCTGTGCTCTGGAGGTGTCTGAAAAGGACCAATTCTTTGAAGGCCAATTTCTGCTGAACCTCGGAGGTTGGACCTGCAGAAAATCCTTGACTGTTTGGACAGATTTTGCTTTTTCTTCCACTTTCTTTAGAACCTCCTGTGCAGGGGAGCCAAATAAACGTTGTTTCTCCATAGGGGCATCTAGGAGTTTAGACTTAACATGGTCTGGCAAGGATTGTTCTTTTAGCCAGGCATGCCTTCGAATCACTGCTCCAGTCATAGCTGATCTAAATGAAGCCTCCAGTGCATCATAGCCACATTTTAGGAAATGATTACTGACCTGCTGAGAGTTGTGTACCAAATCCTGAAGGGACTTACGGTCTAAAGGTTCAGGAGAGGACAGCTTTTTATTCAGCTGATCTAACAAAAATTCCTGGTACTGTATCATGTGAAATTGACAGTTTAAAGCCCTGGCAGAAAGAGTAGCAGATGTATAAACCTTTTTACCCCATCTCTCTAATGCTCTTGATTCTCTTTCAGAGGGTAGGGGTTTTTTGGCAGAGGCAGCTGCAACACCTTTAGCGCCCTGAGAAATGGTTTCTGGGTCTGCAGCATGGGCCTTATACAAGTGGAAGTGAGAATCCGGGACCCTGTAGTATCTGTCAGGTTTGGCAGGGGCCGGGGGAAGAGAATCAGGGGCAGTACTGGTATCATTGTATGCATCAACAACTGATAGTACAGGTGGTATGGCTAAAGGCCTATGCTGTGGTAAGTGTAAAAAAGTCCTTAGCCTTTTCCTAGAATCAGAAAAATCCTGACCCTGCCATTGGAAGTGTTCCCTCATTGAGTGTAGAGTTTCCCCAAATGAAAATTCTTCTGGAGGGGAGGCAGAAGGAATGGAGTCTTCTGCATCAGAATCCTCATAAGGTGAGTATGGTCCTTCCTGATGGTCAGATAAATCTGAACCATCTGAGGAATAGTCAGAGGAGAGAGGTTCAGTGGGTTCAGTCCTAGGCCTCTTTTGAGGAGGGGGTTGTGAGGCCCTGTCTGGGTGAGGTTGGGATCCCCTGATCAGAGAAATAAGGTCCTCAGCAAGGCTGAGAATCTGAGAACTTGAGGTAGGTCTGTGAGAGGGAGCTTTTGTAGGTAAGGCCTTGGAAAGTTTAGCTGCTTTAGCCCTGGAGAAGGCCTTGAAAGACATAGAAGCAGGGGGTCTAGCTGCCCCACGTGCAGGAGTAGAGATGTCCAACGGAATGGTGTCGGACAAATCTTGTGTACCTGCTTCTTCAGTAGGAATTTCTGTAGCCGACTCAGCCGGGGCCTGTGTGGCCTCGGTTGTCGGAGGCATGCTTTCGGCCGAAGGGAGAACCGATGTCTTGGTTTCAGCTGAAACCGAGACACTCGCGGTAGGCCTAACCGTGGTTTCAGCCGAAACCGCGGGCCGCGAGTGTCGGTCCTTTTCCTTGCGTTTTTTAGCTAAATGTGTAGTCGGAGTCTCCGACGGCATTTTATATGCAAAAGCTGAGCCAAAAAACTCTTCAGCAAACTCCGACCGACGTCTAAGTGTCCGTCGGTTGAAGGAAGCACAGGCTAAACAAGCTGATACGTCGTGGTCTGGGCCTAAGCAAGGAAGGCAGTAAGAGTGGAAATCCTTATGAGGTATTTGTTTCCCACAAGTTAAACAATTATTTACTTTGTCTGACATCGGCTGAGGCAAGAAAGAGTCCCCAACGGGGTACTTAGCTTTTTTAGAAGTCTTCGGTAGCTGAAATCTCTGGATCTGACCGACCGGCACTTGCGAACAGCTTCTGCTTCGGGCACCACGCGGCAAGAAAGACTGGGGAAAATGGCGTCGGCTGATGCCTTTATACCCCAGGAGCTATGACATCGGGTGAAGTGCGACATCAGCCGAGGCCAGACCCAGACTTTGGAATCCGGCCGACCGAAGGGCTGCCTGAGGCAGGACAACCCATATGTTATGACTGCAGATGCATCCTTGAAGGACATCTATGGATATGTGTAAATATATTGGTATATCCATGCATTTGTACATTTATAAAAATATTATAAATACAAGTTCTTTTTATATATAAATAAAGGATGTCTACTTTTTTCAATAAGCACTATGGGATCTTTTACATCTACCTGAACTACTACTAACTCAAGCAGATGGGGCCTTTGTTTAATATCTCATCCAAAGGACAACACATTCAGGAATGCAACAACCTCCTTATGATGTACTGCATCCTTTTACCTGAGGCAGGAATAGAACTTTGAACCTTCTGCACCGAAGATGGGTATGCTGCCTGTTGTGCCACTAACACTGCTATGCAGTTGTTAGGCTTTGGTTAAACAGTTTATAAAGTGGCTCCACCAGGGAATGTTCAGTGTGGCTTATAATACAAACAGGTATATTATCAGATCCCATAGACAAAGTTTTTTTTATTTGTCTTGGACAGCACTTTCACTACATGTTCTTTTGTAATGTCAGGGTAAGGGGGTTGAGAAATTCAGGAATAGGAGGGCTTTAGAAAGTCATCTCCAGGGCAACGTTTGCACTGTATTTGTTAGCTAGTATACTGGCAATGTGTACTGGGTATGAGAAGGTGATACCACTTGGCATGAGTTTCGTGTAATACCAGATGTCGCTTCTTGGTTTCCTAATGTAGCTAAAGAAGAATTTGTGGAAGTACTTGGCTTCAGATATTAACCTAAGTTCATGGGCTGCTTCAGTACATTTACATATATTTTTACATTTTTTCATTAAATTTCTGATATTCTCCTTGACCAAGAGGGTGTTCTGATTTGCTATATACTTTAAAAAGCTTTTTCCTTTTATTGTAGATTTTATTTATATTAGTGGACCACGAGGGTGGCTTGCTTTTAAATTTTCCATTGCATTTGGATCTGGATGGGACTGCTAGTTATATACATTTGTGCCTTGGCTCTAGATGATTGTAACTGTTGAAGTGATACCCTGACTTCATGTGCAAAAATGGAGAGTAGGGGTTGCGGATGGATGGATCTAAATGTGTACAGAACTTCTCCTCAATCATCTGCCAAGGAAACATCTTTAGTGATGTTGCTGATGAGACTTCATCATAGAATGAGATGAACATGAGATTCACAAGATCTGTCCGTTTGACAACCTTGAATTCTGATATGCTGGTTTCAGTGGGTTTAGAGACTTTGAGAGAGTCGATTACTAGCTTGTGATTTGACTTAATCAGGGAAGGCACTACCAGTGGATTAGTGCACAATGAAGCTATATTCAGAAATAGCTAAATAAATATTATGTCCCCTAGCTGGGTTGGTAACAATCTGATCCATGGAGTTTTTATTAATTAGAGTAAAAAATGTTCAGCATATTCTACACTGGAGGTACAGGTACTACAGTTTACTGACAGGTAGTTAAAGTCTCCAAGAATTATGGAGTTCTTATTAATGGGGTGTTCAAGTACATCTAGGAGCTTTGTATGAACTTCAGAGGATATGAAAGGTTTCTTTTAACAGATAATAAACAGAGTTGGTCTTATTTTGTACAATTTGGATTTCAAAAACTTCTATTTGTGGATCTCTGAGAATCTGTGGAGAGGTGACATGGCCCTTAACAAATACAGACATGTTACACAGTTGCTATCAGGTCTGAATGCATTTCAGGCACTAACCCATGGGTATACTTGGGGGCTTATTGTACAGCAGAAGGAAGGCCTGAGATATTAATCCAAGCACATCTCCGAAGCAAAAGTCCAAGTTCATCAGTTATGGCCTGCATGTTCTACATCAAATGTAAGTTTCAGCAGCAGCCATACATTGACTTAAACATTTACATTAAAGTTAGTGAGGATCTTGGCTTTCAGGTTCAAGTGAGGCAGGCCGTTAATAAGGTCCCACTGCTTCTACTGAAGCTGACCCATAGTACCTGTTTCAATTGTACATTGTGATCAGTAATTTGATGACTAAAAGTGAAAGATATTACAAATGTTTTCACCCCTCAAACACAGGTGCTTAGACTCTTTATATATGAGCAAATCACTGAGGTGACAAGAGGTCTTTATAAGGTCACTGGCAGCTGGGAACACACAGAAGGCCAGTGGCTGCTGTTATGAAAAGAACAGCTCAGCAGCATCAGGTATTTAAAGCTCAATTGTTGAAGTCTGACCTGCAGTCAGTGAAGGGCCTTGTAAGGTGGGATTTATGGCAGAATGAATCGTAGGAAGTAGAAGTAATACAATCTTCGTCAGGTTAAAGTACTTCACATCCTGCAGTTTACATTCATTGACCAACAACTCTGTGGAAGCCTATGGGAATGCCAACTTGGTAAAGTAACTCCTCAAAAAACAGATACTTGAGATTAATAGTGTTACCTAATCTACTTTACCTAGATGAAATGCAGGACATAACTGGGCAGTAGCAATCCCATGGAATGTCTCTAACAAACATTTACTGAGAATCGTCCTCCACATCAAGGACTTTATCATTAGATCTCTATGTAATTTCATGCCTAGGAGAGGCTAGTAGCTATCATCCTTAAGTACGAACACCAACTCCTTTAATTAGCCAACATCTGCATAAAAAAATAGTAGGGACTTATTAGTTATGCAACTCAGTATGAAAGGCAAGGTGAAAGTCTGCAGCAACCTGTAATGAAGTGCACTTCTCATCAGCATGTCCTGTAAAATGACTGTGGGCAAAGCTATCAATTATTAACAGTTGCAGAGAAAAATATTTTAACAGCAATCCTCTTCTAATAAACAGTGGTAGCACAGTATTGTCTACAAGAGGTTCATCAATGAACAGTATTAATGAGGTTACAGAGTGACTGAAGGATTTACTCTGTTCTGCTAAGGATAATTCATCCAAATCATGGGGGAGGATACTTCATCAATGGCACTGCCAATGCCTGTTCCTTCAGCTCCCTCAACGGGTTTATAAATAAGGGATATTCAGAATCTTATGGTGAAAGTTTGAGCCTAGTCAAAAACAAGGGGGTGGATCTGCTGCCCTCTCTAGAGTTTACAGTGCCCTTCCAATGGTGTAGACTCGGCCTGTTGGCACTTCCTCAGATAAGTGGGCAGAGATACCTACTACTGCACTGTTTTCTTCTGCAAGCATTCTTGGATGATATTAGCTCAACTACCAAGGGTTCTGACCGAACTGATGCCATATTAGCCATTCCCCTCAAGACAATGCTCTGGTCTGAGGCAGTAGACAGACATACAATATGTATTCTGGAAACAGACTAAGGAATCATTACGTCAGTCAGTCACGAACTTGCCAAACATAAACCAATAATGGAAAATGAAATCAACAAAAAGGTTTTGCAAACCTTCAGTAGAAAGGACTAAATTTCACAGTTCAGAGACTTCTGAATCATTATTTGATCTGGTTTATGTCAAACAATACTGAAGAAAGAGTATACTACATATTTGCATGGGTGTATCTTTCTGATTTTGAAAGGACTGCAGCCAAAAATAATAGAGAAGACCTGAAGAGAATAGAGCTTTGCATGCATTAAACATGCCCTATGGTTTTGGAAAGAGAGTATAATAAAAGATCCTTCTGATTTACAGTCTAAGCAGTGAGCTGCTAACGTCTTTCAACTAATAAAGGAGAATCTACTGTGACTGCCTTGTAAAAAAAAAAAAACAGTATGTCACACAGAATGTATTTCCTGTCTGTTGTCTGATAATTAAAGGTATACACCGCAATACATTACAATAATGCAGTGCCCTGTACCCTCCTGTCGAAGGATTCAAATACTATCCTCAAGTTCTGTATACTGTCCACTAATAGCAGCCATGAAGATCACCCCTAATGGTATGAATTTACAAAGAAATCCAACAGTGCATAAAGAAATTTTGAGTGTTTATTGCTCCATACAGCAATACAAGCACAGCTCCAAAACACCTAGTCATATGATGTGGTGTAAGGATATAAACACAAGGCAGTCCCTACCGACCATGCTCACCTCAGAACCTTCACTCCTACAATTCAAAAAAAAAGCTTAAACCCCATCTCAATACTCTCTGGCAATGTCCCTGTTCCAAACCTGATTAACCACTATCATTTACCCTTCTCTTACCTCACTATCCTTAACCGCTTTTTAACAAGGCGCCTCGCCTTTGTAACTGACCTATGTTTTTTTTTATATGCTGCTATTTTTTTCCCAAGATGTGATGTATCTTTATATTGTATTTAGAACTCAACTATCTTCCTTTTTTGCATTAACAATGTTCATATGTCTGTTATGTACCTGGAGCTTTTCTCCCCGGGCCTCCGCTGAAAATGGACATGTATCCAGTCGGACTCTCCCGGTTAACAAATGTAAAATAAAATAAATAATAAATAAATAAACACTTCCCACTATGACATTCTCAGCCATATAGCATGCTAGAGGCAGAGATGAGCAACAAGCAGCTCAGGGTTACAGCACTGCAATGTAGATCAGTTGCAGTAATAAATAAAGAAGCAAAACAATTCCATTACTGCAAGACATTCCAGGCAATTACTAAAGTGCCTTTTAGAACATCCCAGAAGGTGGTGATTTGGACTTCTTGATATGGGAAGTAAATATTTGCCAAGCAAACCACCACCAGCTTCAGTGCTAGCACCACTGGTGTACAGATATCTGTCCTGAATAGGATGTAAATAACCTGGCGCACAAGTAGCTGGTTAAAAAGACTGGAAGGATCATAGCTGCTCTCTTTTTTTTTGGCGGGGGGGGGGGGGATAAGGAAGACAGACTTTTGTCACAACAGCATTCTCTGGTGGACATCAGAGGCTAACCCAAGAGGATTGAGCATTAGGCTGGTTCTAGCTGAAATTATTATAAAGGGAGGATGGCATAATGGTTAAGGTGTTCAGCTTACAAACACAAGGTGCAGGGTTTGATTCTCACATGGGGTAATTGGCTAGGCTTAAAATGGCCCACAGGGGTAGTTAGCCTAGTACTAACCTAGCAACATATTTTTCTTCTCTCTCTTAAAACCCTGCAACTCTCTTTTTGCGTGGTCTTGCACACAGAGCAGCAATGGTTAGCTGGGGTATAGTATTCCTGGCTCCACAAAGTCTGCGCTGCAAATTTTCCCTTAGAACTAGGCAAGCCTCAACTCAAGTGCTTCAGATCAACTGCTCTTACTGCAGCACTTGCAAAACCCAAATCAGCACTTGTCCAAATCTCCTAGACAGCACTATTATTTTCCAAATCTCCTAGACAGCACTATTATAATACAGCATAAGACCCTCGACTGCCCGCAAGACAAGTTAAATTTACTTTTCCAAGCATGTCCAGAGGTCAGCTTCAGGTCTACTCTCCAGTTCATCTGGTAGAATTGGGCATCCTGAGGCAATGTCACAACTGCCTCATGTATACAGACAACCCTCTCCTCTTACCTCTAGACACAAACACTTGTGAGAGATGCAAATACACAGCCAGACTGGAGGCTAAGCGCTCTCAACCCATGACTGTAACAGACACTCAAGAGGAGACACACTAGCATCACACCACCAGTCACACATGGATCTACAAAACAAGCACCGGCAAAACATACACATAAATACACTAAAACATATTCGGAGGCACTAGGTACCAATCTGAAAAAGAAACAGGGCCCTCCAAAGCAGACAAGCAAGCAACCTGCACCTCCAAACACAAGCCAGAAAATTAGAAGTTATGTACTTACCATAACGTTCCATCTGAGTAGGTGGATTCATTTGTCTGCAACCTGTGGGTATGGATCCGATATCGGATCCGAACCGGCATGGTTTATCCAGCTATGGATCCGAGCTCCTAGCTCCTCCCCTCACCCATAATGCCCTGCTCTCCCTACATGACCTCAGATCGAGTTTGCCCTGCACCAACTACCCTAACTAAAGGGTAACACACCCTATGCAGGAAACTGAAAAGGCCAGGGGGATAGGAGGGCGGGATGGTTGCAGACAAATGAATCCACCTACTCAGATGGAACGTTATGGTAAGTACATAACTTCTAAATCTGAAGTAGGAGAATTCATTTGTCAGCAACCTGTGGGACAGAGTCCCCAGCTACCTGAATCTTGGGTGGCCATCATGGAAGGATATTCCGGAGCACCGCGGAGCCAAAGGATGCTCTACCTCTAGACGTGACGTCCAGCTTGTAATGAATAATAAAGGTGTGAGATGAAGCCCAAGTGGCTGCTGAACAAATGTCATCCAGAGGAACCCTAGACTTAAAGGCCGCTGAAGTAGAGACAGACCGGGTCGAATGAGCATGGACTCTCTCCGGTGCGGGCCTCCCAGAGGCTTGGTACGCCAACAGAATACACTGAGAAATCCAGCGTGACAAAGAAACTTTGGAAATTGGTTTACCAAGATTGAATTTGGCAAAAGAAATGAACAACTGGTTTGATTGCCTATGACCAGCTGTCTTATGAAGGTAAAAACGAAGCTGCCTGTGAACATCCAAGGAATGCAGCTTGTATTCGCCTTTGTTTTGATACTTAGGGAAGAAAACAGGGAGGTTGATGGACTGATTAATGTTAGCTTCCGAAGCTACTTTAGGAAGAAAGGAGGGATTGATCCTGAGGCACACCCGGTCCGGATGAAAGATCAAATAAGGCGGTTTCATGGACAGGGCCTGAAGCTCAGAAACTCTCTTAGCCGAAGTAATGGCTACCAGAAAAGCAGTCTTAAAGCACAAGAATTTAAGATCGACTGTGGCCGCAGGTTCGAAGGGGGGAGCGGTCAAGGCCTGAAATACCAAGGAAAGATCTCACGGGGGAACTGTTTCTTTGACAGGGGGTCTGAGCAAAAAGGTGCCTTTTAGGAAGGTTTTGCATAACTTAGCTGACATGAGACCCTGAATCATGACCAACATGGTAATGAGATATGGCCGCCAGCTGAACTTTGACCGTGGAACTACTGGCGCCATCATTAAAGAGAGTAGTAAGGAAATCTAGAACCAAAGGAAGGGGAACCGTGAAAGGATCTAGGCCTTGCCGCTCTGCCCAAATGGAGAAACGCTTCCATTTACTGCGGTAAATTTTTCTGGTAGAGGGCTTGTAGGCCGCTACCAGAATGGCCTTAACTGGGGACGAGATACCGGGAGTCCTGATTAGGAGTGGAACTGGAGCAGCCAAGCAGTCAACTTCAGGTTGTCCAGGTTCAGAGTTGGTAGGTTCGATGGATGTGATATCAGATCCGGAATGGGATCAAGAATCCAAGGTGGATTCACTGAATGAGACCTTAGGTAAGGGAACCAGATCTGTCGAGGCCAGAACGGGGCAATGAGGATCATTCTGCACCCCAACCGAGAGGCTTTCTGAAGTACTTGTAGAATCAGAGGTAGAGGGGGGGTATGCGTAAAGAAGACCGGGAGGCCAAGCATGCACCAGAGCATCTCTTGGAGAATCCCCTGGAGGGGGGATTAGAGCGAAAAAACTGTCGCATTTGGCGTTTAAGGGAGAAGCAAAGAGATCGCAGCAGGGAGTCCCCCACTGTGCGAAGATACGTTTCGCTACTTGAGAATTGAGAGACCACTCATACGGGGAGAGAATGGTGCGACTGAGCTTGTCCGCTAGGATGTTGGTCCGACCCGGAATATGTGTTGCGATGAGAAAGCGGTTGGTGGAGATCGCCCATTCCCACACTCGACATAAAGGGTAAGACCTGGTTCCCCCCTGTTTGTTGATGTACCAGACCACCGACATGTTGTCTGATTGAATCGCAATTGTTCCCAGGGGAAGGAGGGCTTGAAGTACTTGCAACGCCAAGAGCACCGCCCTCATTTCCAGAACATTGATATGCAGGGAGGTCTCTGAATCGCTCCACGTGCCTTGGACCGTCCGGCCCACAAAATGCCCCCCCCACCCGAGGCGGGAAGCGTCCGTGGTCACTGTGGCGAGAGGGGGAGATGCACAAAAGGGGCGGCCCCTGTGGAGGTCCGGGGAATGGAGCCACCACAAGAGAGACCGCTTGCAAGCCTTGCTGATTGCAATGGGGATACAGGGGTAGGGAGAGAAATGACCATTGCACCTGAAGTGTCCATTGAAGTACCCGCATGTTCAAGCGGGCGAGCGGAAGAAGAGTAATCGCTGCCGCCATAGACCCTAGCGCCCTCAGGATCAATTCCGCAGGTGTTGAGCTGGAGTGAAGGATGGCCCGCACCTGGAGTCGTAGATTCCGAACTCTGTCAGTTGTGAGAAAGGCTCTTAAATTTCTCGTGTCTAACCTGGCTCCTATAAATTCTATTATTTGAGTAGGGACCAGGTTGGACTTTTCTATGTTTACCATGATGCCTAGCCAGGGAGCTAGACGAAGAAAGGAGTCTCTTGCCAAAGAGAGTAGATGCCTTGTTGGGGCAGTGAGAAGCCAGTCATCTAGGTACGGAAAGACCTGCACCCCCTGAAGCCTCAGGTGGGCCGCAACCACTGCTAATACTTTGGTGAACATCCTGGGGGCTGTGGTGAGACCAAAGGGAAGGACCCTGAACTGGTAGTGACTGGCTCCCAACCGTAAGCGAAGAAACCTCCTGGATCGTCTGTCCATCAGAATGTGGTAGTACGCATCCTTGAGGTCTATAGAGCACATCCAGTGATTCTCCCCTAGAAGGGGGAGGATGGATTGCAAAGTGACCATCTGGAACTTCTCTTTGGGAACTGCCAGGTTCAACAGGGACAAGTCCAGAATGGGTCTTAGGTCCCCCGTCTTTTTTGGCACTAAAAAGAACCTGGAGTAGAACCCTGATCCGATCTGGTCTGGGGGGACGGGCTGGATGGCTCTTTTTCTCAGCAGATGGCCAATTTCTGCTGAAGCGGCCTCCCTCTGATCGGGTGGAACATCGGGGAGGGTTTTTAACTTTGGGACATGAAGAAAGGGGATCTTGTAACCTCTGGATATAATCTGGAGTACCCAGTGGTCCGATGTAATGGACTCCCCTGCCGCTAGGTGTTCCGAGAAATGTCCCCCGACTGCCTCCAGAGTGGAGCAGTCGGGCAACCCCTCAGGGTTGCTGCGTGGGCCGTTCAGAGAAAGGTTCCCTGGACCCAAAGTTCCTGGGAGCCCCTCTGCCCCTAGGGCGGCGTCCTCCTTGTCCTCCTCTGCCGCAGAATGACTGGTTGTCCAGAGCGGGTTGGGAGTGCTGCGACTTCCGGAACCACATCTTCTTCTGGCCCTTTTGGTTCCTTGAGTAGGACCTCTGGGGCACAGAGAAGCGGACTCCGACGGCAGACAGCGTCTTCCCGTCCTTCTCGCTCTGAACCAAGGTGTCGCGAACCATCTTGCCAAAAAGGGCAGAACCATCAAAGGGGGCGTTCGCGAATGACGCCTTGAAGGGCTCCGTAAAATCACAGTGGCGGAGCCAGGCCTGCCGTCTTGTGACTAGGCCCATTCCTGCAGCTCTAGCGGCTCCCTCGGTAGCGTGGGAAAGTAACCGCATAGAGGTGTTTGTCACAGAACGAAGAGTGGCCATATGGGTGGAGTGCATTAGTTTGTCCTCCTCCGACATGGACTCTGGGGGGGATGCAGCGTATTCCTTAATAAGATCGCGCTGCATCCTAATGACGTGTGCCAAATAGTTGAGCGCCCTCACTGAGAAGGTCGCTGAACTAAACATTCGCTTCCTCAAACGGTCCATCATCCGAGACTCCTTGCTCGGGGGATGGACTGAGGGACTCTCCTGGGCGAGTTCCCTCTTAGTGGCTGCTGCCGACAACATTGCATCTACCGGGGGTCCCTTGCTCCAGTGGGCACGGTCAGCGGGGGGGCTAAGGATCCTGTCGGGCCTCTTAGGGATTGGCTCCATGGTGTCCGGTTCCTTCCACGCCCTGGTGGTAATAAGGTCCACCAGGGGGTCGGCAGGAGGGGACACCCAAGAGGTAGACGGGCCCGCTTCAAATGCCTCCAAGAACACTGATTCATCCGAGGAAGACTTTGGGGCAGACCACCCACCTCTAATACGTAACATTTCCATGGTGTCTCCGAAGGAGACATCCTCAGGGGGTGATCTTGGGGAGCCTTCCCCTTCCTCCAAGTCAGTGTCTTCAGTCAAAGACTCGGGGGAGTCTATGTGCCTCCTCTTACACGAATGCTTGCGAGGTGCTTCCTCGGGGGGGCTGTCTGAGGAGCCCTCACCAGCAGTGTCCAGAATCGTAGGAACTGCTTGGGGCAGTGAAGCGGCTGTCTCAGTGGCCGGGTGATGGAAGCCTGGCCCAGAGCAGAAGGAGTGCGGGACGGAGCCGAAGCAAGGGCCGGGGGTCCGGATGCCCTCAACAGAGCCCTCTCCACTACATCAAAAGCCGAGGGGGAGCCAGCCTCGACAATAGGATCCTAAAGTCGGCTCCCCCTCGGATCCGACGAGCGGATTGGAGCCGGCGCTGAGCCCCTCGGATCCGAGGGACCAGTGTGCTCCGACAATGACGGTGCCGAAGGCACACTGAGTCCCTCGGATCCAAAGCTAGGGCCAAGGCTCCGAGAGGTCGGATCCGACAAACTCGAGGGCAGGGTCGGATCCGAAGTACCCAGTACTGTCGGCACCGACCCACCACTGGCTCCTAGGCTGCCCAGCTCCGAGCGCTCAGAACCCGGGTAGCGGGTCAGAGAAGGAGCTATGGGCTTGAAAAATGGGGTCGAGCTCCCCCCCAGAGGGGGGGGGGGAGGCAGGAGCACTCCCATCTGCATCTGGGCCTGGATGAACCTTTGCATCATCTGGTCCAGATCAGCATCGGAGAGGCTGTAGGTAGACCTCAACTAGGCCACCGAGGTAGGCCTTGAGTGCCGCCTCGATAGCCTCGAAGGAGGTCGGGTCTCCTCATCCTCAGGCTCCGGTGAAAAGCACGGGGACCGGAGCTGAGGAGGGGGAGAGCCAGCAGCCAGAGAGGCCAGAGGAGAAGCCAGCTTAGCCGGCGGGGCCGAAACGGAGGTCTCGGCCCGCCGCTTGTGGTGCTTCTCTCTCCGGTCCTTTTTCCTGGCATCCCTCTCCTCCGACCCTTTGGCGGGAGTTTGAGTCTCGGGTGGAGGAGGGGGAGCAGGCAAGGTGGGGACTGCGAAAGCAGTGACCACCAAGGGGGCGGGGGCCAAAGCCGAGTCTGGGGGCAAGAGTCCCGCCAAGACCAGCTTCGACCTCCGCTCCTTCAATGCCCTGGGGTTGAACCCTGCACAGATGGAACACCCTGAAGTGAGGTGTTCAACCCCAAGGCATCGAACGCACCGAGTGTGGCCATCAGCAGGAGAAAGCTTATGGCCACACTCGGACCACTTTGAAAAAATTGCCTTTGGGGCCTCAGACATAACTATTTTTTTTTTTTTTTTTTTTTTTTTAAATAGTAATAAAAGAAACTAACACACTCACACGAAGGCCCCAAAAAAGACACACACACACAGCTACGTACCAGCGAGGGGAGGGTAAAAACTAAGTTAAATTAACCCAAAAACTATGAAGACAAAAAGAAAACCTATAACTTTCACACAAGTAAGTAAAAATTTAAGTTTTAAAACCCTTAGTTAAGAAAATAAAAGACTTAGCTTTGGAGCTCGAAAAATCCAGCCTACACCATGCGCGGCAAACTAGATCTGGGGTCATGTAGGGAGAGCAGGGCATTATGGGTGAGGGAAGGAGCTAGGAGCTCGGATCCATAGCTGGATAAACCATGCCGGTTCGGATCCGATATCGGATCCATACCCTCAGGTTGTTGACAAATGAATTCTCCTACTTCAGATCACATAATTCACCTCAGCAGTGTGCCTCACGACAGCCCCTAAGGCAAAACACCATACCCTACATGCTAGTAATAGGAGACTCTATAGTAAGGCACAAAGATGTTCCACTCACCAGGCTGAACAAGGAGAAGGTTACTGTCAGCTGCCTGTCGGGTGCTAGGATCCGCCACATAACACAGGCACTTAGGTCAATCCAGAACAAGTACAAGTATGACGCTGTCATTGTACATGTTGGTGTGAATGATCTAAGACGTACCTCCCTGGACTACATGAAAAAAGACATTGAGGAGCTCTCTGATCATGTAGCCCAAGCTGGTATGACCCGACCTTGAGTAGCATACTACCTTCACCTAGAATGATACAACAATACAAAGACAAAATGATCAATTTCAACAATTGGCTAAGCTTCTGGTGTCATTCTAAGGGGATCCAGTGTTTGTCTGCCTGGGATGACATGATAGACAAGCCTCGCTGTTTCGCCAGAGATGGTTTGCACCTGTCACCCCTAGGCTTTCGAATACTGGCCAAGGCTCCTGCCATCCCCATAGTGCCTTTTTTAGGCACGACTCAAAGGACAAACCAACCACCGTAACCAGCACAGGTAACCAAAAACTAAGTGTAATGCTACTCAACGCCAGAAGTCTCAACCTCAAAATGCACGCACTCGAGGCACTCCTCAGTATGGAGAAAATCTATGTTTGTGCAGTGACGGAAACCTGGTTCAAGGTTCCAGAGAGCATCCCAGCACTACCAGGTTACAATTCATATCATACCTTCCGGCCTCAGTTACCGGACCGCAGTACAAAGGGTGGAGGTGTATCCATATTCATCAAGGATACCCACATCTCCAGGTTAGTGGCACAGCATGATGCCCCAGAGATCATCCATGTGCAACTATCAGCAGGCAAAACCACATTTCAAGTCGTAGCCTGTTACAGATCGCCCACCATGTCCCAAGATGCTCACTCAGCATTCCTTGAGGCATTGGAAAATATAAAGATCCTACCCAACACCATAATTTTGGGTGATTTCAACTACCCTGGTATAGACTGGGTGAACTACCAAAGTTCTAACTCCTATGCCCAGCGGTTCATAGAATTTATAAATTCAAATGCCCTTGAACAACTGGTATGTTCTCCCACTAGAGGGGACAACATATTGGATTTAGTCATCACAAATATGGGCGCCCATTGTACCACACCCATTATCACTCCCTCTCTGGTCAGATTAGACCACAAACTGATAACCCTGGACATCCTCACCCCTCCACCTCCCCCAGTCAAAGAAACCATTGTAAAAAAAACTTTCCAAAGCAAACTTCAAACTACTTGCGTCAGAAGTGGAAAGCTTCACTATTCCCTTGGAGAAGAATAATGATATCCAGGATGCAGAATCCTATACCAAGGCACTTGGACCATGCTATCCCAAATAAAACCAAGACTCCTTCCTCAAGCAAGAAGAAACCAGTCTGGTGGACCCCGGCCATAAGCAAACTATACAATAAAAGGAGGAGACCTATACAAAAAAAGGCCAAAATCTCAAGTAGAAAAATCATCCCTGATCAACATTAGTAAGAAATTGAGGGCCCTCATCAAGTCAACTAAAGCCAATTTCGAAAAGAAAGTTGCCAAGGATGCAAAGGATAACCATAAGGCCTTCTATGGTTACGTCAAAATCTAAATGGCAATGCTCAGGTCTGTTCTGAGCTAGTACAAAATGGAACAAAATACACTGACCCCACTGACATTGCCAATATCTTGGCTGACAGGTTCAGTGCAAATTCCCCCCCACCACCACCTGCAGGGCCTATTACTATTCCAGGGGATTGTGCAACTCCAATTATTACTGATACATTGGTTAATAAGGGCTCTATCTAAAGCTAAAAACGCTGCCTCCATGGGACCAGATGGTGTCCCGGGCTGTGTCATACGCGAGTTCCAAAATTAATTAACCCCGCATCTGAATACCCTGTTCAGTCTCAGCCTCTTGACAGGATATGTGCCCATAGAATGGCGCACAGCAACGGTGGTTCCGCTGCACAAGGGTGGGCCCACAAACGACCCTGGGAACTACCGACCAATAAGCCTGAGCAGTCTGATCTGTAAGGCAATGGAGCGAATCATTATGGAACTTCTAAATAGAGAGATTGGGAACCTCCAAACACTTGACCCCACACAGTTCGGCTTCGTCAAGGGCAGATCATGCCTCCTGAACCTGGTGGACTTCTTTGAGACAGTTACTCGGGCTATAGATAAGGGAAAGGAGGTACACAAGGCTTACCTTGACCTTGCTAAAGCATTTGACACCATTCCTCATTCGGGTATTATTGATAAACTCACCAACCTGGGCATAAACCCTTAAGTCACAAGATGGATTGCAAACTGGCTCTCAGACAGATCCCACAAAGTAAGAGTAGCGGGATCTCTGTCTGAATCCAGACCAGTAACGAGCGGTGTGCCTCAGGGCTCTGTCCTGGGGCCCCTCCTGTTTGGCATATACTTTTCAGAAGTACAGGCAAGCACTGAAGGGCTGTGGCTGACCAAGTCTGCGGACTGCAAACTGGGTGCTGAAATAGAGTCTCTGGCTGACATGGATATCCTCCAGAAGGGCCTAAATGAGACTGATGCATGGTGTCAAAGCCATGGTCTCAAGCTAAATGCTAAAAAATGCATAGTAATCCCCTTTAGAAAAAACAGAGTACTCACGAACTACCACATAGGAGGCAACCCCCAGAAATCTGAGGAAGTAATAAGGGATCTAGGGACCCAAGTAGATAGTCAGCTTTCCTTTGATAACCACGTTGTCAAGGTGGTTAGAAAATCCTTCTATGTGACCTGATCTGATCACGAAAGGGTTTGCATCAAGATCTAAGGATGTAGTGGTGCCCCTCTACTCTTCCCTCATCAGACCCATTATTGAGTACAATGCACCAATTGGAATGTACCTGGCCAGGCATCTCCAGCAGCTGGAGAGACCACAGAGGTACCTCACTAAGAAGATTACTGGCCTCAAATAGTTGCCCTATGCAGCACGATTGAAAAAACTAAGGCTTTTCTCTGTTGCATACCGCCTTCTCAGAGGCGATCTCTGTCTAACATACAGAGCCATGTCCAACCCAGAACTGCTGACCATGCTCCCTCTTAGCAAAACCAAATCTACTCGAACTATACGCTCTAGGGATATAAACCTCAGCACAACAATGAATAGAACATGCTGGAGGGATAGATTCCCTTTGCAAAGACTTCCTTGCTATGGAACAAAGTCCCGATCTACATAAGACAGAGCCCCTCACTATCACTCTTGACGAGTGGATGGGTAACAGAAAGTTCACACCAGGGATCATACCAACAGCTCTACTAGATAGGGGCCAAGGGTACTAGCTGCTAGATCAAGGGCCTAGGGAACTAACCAAAGGGGCGGTGAATACCGCACAATATGGCTGGGCTAATATATGCCTTCGGGCAGATAAGCCCAGTACCTACCTATGAACAAGCCAGTCATACAATGTGTGGAGGTGTTATGAGACAGATGCTGCATGGAATGTACACTCAAGTATGGAATCTAGGTAGGGAAATAGAGCATACAAGCAAAGTATCTAATCCCCCAGAGGCAGGACAACCATCAATGGGTTGCAGACCCAACTTGCCCAACACCAACTAAAAAGATGAGGCAATGATAAGGCAGACCTAGCACCTGACACAAGGCGTGATGCTGGGTGCTAAAAGTCAGCAGCACAGCAGAAATCACAGGAAGAATGGCAGCCAGGAAAGCTTACATGGCTAATCACAGGATGACAGGAAGACAAAGAACTAAAACAGCTGCAAACCCATATCTTATCATCATTTTAATTCTGAAGATAACAAATACCTAGAAAAAACTTCCCTAGAAAATCTGCAGTTTCATCTGGCATTCTTGGCATCAGAATTCCACAACTTGTTCTTAAATTAAAGACACAAATTTTGGTCTTTTGAAAGAATAGCTAACACATTAAAAATGTAACCCCTTACCTTGCATAATTGTTGAAATATTTACTTATATTTTCCCATTGCAGCCTCTGTAAAATTTGCAAAAATGGTTTTGCTGCCAGAATCTCCATCCACAATTTCTTCACTCTAACTCCAAGAAAAGCCACACTATGCACTTGTGGAACACAATCTTTGAAAGATACTAAAGAGCTAGACATACCGTTTTAAAATGTTAATATAAATTATGAGAGCATCACAAAGTGGTGAAGCCTACAAAAAATGTCAAAGTGCAGCATCAAAGTTTTGAAGCACCAAAAAGTTGTTTGGCATTTATATCATCTCCAGAACATCTCGATCAGCAGGTCCTTATTTTACATCAGAATATCCCACATTCAGATTACATTCCTCAGATAGAGCACCACCAGGTTTCTGCAGAGACCTGCTGTTTTCTGTGTCTTTCTAATCAAAAGTCCTCACCTTTTCTGTCTTAACAGTTAAAATAGATAAAGCTGGCAGTGCATCTAGTTTTGCTGTTTTACATTTTTTTCACTTAGGTGTCATATTGGCAGCCTCTACTCCAGAAAGAAAGAAACACAAATGCCATCCAATTTTGTATACACATACATACAGACTGGAAAGTATGAATGCCAGCTGGTACACCTGTTATGCATTGGTTGAATGAGAAGTTAAGATCACTACCAAACTGACCAAGTCAGAAGTCATCAGATGATATCCTTCTTCCATGTGAAGCAAGGGGTAACTGTTATTTCAGAGGACTGGATCCTTTAGATTCTGAAACAGGGGCATGACAGATGGCTGTTCACTTCATCACCAGTGTCTTCCTTATATTAGGTGGGCATGAGACATTACAAAAGGTGGCAATTATCACTCAAGGAAAAGGTGTGACTAAGCTTGTATCCCATAATCAAATTATGAAGGCTTACTTCCATCTTTAAAAAAACAGCAGTGAAAATTAAAAATTTGCTGAGAATACACTAACAACAAAACCACTGACCTTATGGCTACATTACCATCTAACATCACGCATTACTTTCATTCTCAAAGACCCAGAATACCTTCCCTAAAGAATACCAGTTTCATAAACCCATAATCGCAACAATAACTATATATCCTCAGCCCTCTTCTTGGATCTTTCCAAGGCATTCGATATGGTTGATCACCAATTTTTAATCCGCACCCTGCAAACAATCTGCCTAGATACTGGAGCCCTTCAATGGTTTCAATCCTACCTGAATGGTCGACAGCAGGCTGTCCTCTGGCAGAACAAACTCTCTAACCTTCTACCTAACACCCTTGGAGTACCACAAGGCTCTATATTAGGGCTCTTGCTGTTCTACATCTTCATTAACGACCTTTATACTGTCATCCCAAAAGTCAGCTGTATCCAATATGCTGATGACTCTACTCTGATCTGCTTGGCCACATCTCCAATAGAGTTATGGTCAGCTACCCAGACCACCTTTAATACAATAGAAAACTGGCTTTCTGAACGTTGTCTTATCTTAAATCCCCAAAAAACTAAAATGCTGTCATTTTCACCAACACGTAGGTCTACCGCTTTCACCTTTACCATAAATTCAAATGATGGCACAATAATCTCCCCTGACCCCTCTACTAAACTATTAGGTGTCATCATAGATAATAATCTAAAATTCAACCTATATATTAACCAAACTATCAAAACCATCAATAAAAAACTAGGGTCACTTTACAGAATAAAAGCCTTCCTAACCCCTCCAGCTAAAATTGCCATAGCTCGCTCTCACCTTCTTTCAACCCTTCTGTATGTATCCCCTCTACTCTCAAATTTAAACAAGACTGTCCTTAACAAACTCTCAATTTGCTACAACCAAATTGCCAGGTTTGTCACTGGGCTGCCTTTTAGGACACATCATTGCATCAATCTAAATCAGTTTGGGTGGCTTGAACTACCCAGCCTAATCCAGTATAACCAACTGATTATGGCCTATAAAATCCTCTATAATCCGGACAATACTCCTGCACTTAAAAATATTATCACCCCCTATAACAATCCTAGACTGCTTCGATCCTCTAACAAACTACTAATTCAGACTAGCAAAATTAATAACACAGCCGGTGACTCTCTCTTTGCAAACTCTGTAAAGAGATCCTGGAACTCTCTTCCAGCTGATACTACCTTACTTTCCACCTTGGGTCAATTTAAAACTAGACTCGAACAACATTTGTCACTTAACTGGCTATATCAATGTATCAAGCCTGGCTAACTCTCTCTAGAATGTGTATAAATATGTTAACCAGCTTACTGTGTAATTTCATTTAATCCTGACTTACGCTTGGGATTAACTCTAACCTGTGGAACTTGTTTAACTTGCTTACTTATGTAATCTCTGTAAATAGTCTGTTTGTATTATGTAATGCTGTATCTGCTTACCCTTGGAGCTTTTCTCTTCGGGCCTCCGCTGAAAATGGACATGCATCCAGTCGGACTATCCCGGTCAACAAATGTAAAATAAAAATAAATAAAACATCTCCCTAACAAGTATTAAGAGTGTTGCACTCTGCAAAATATACAAAGGATCAGGCAGACTTCTTAATATGCATTTGTTTCCTACAAAATAATGCATGGTGGAAATAAGCACTGGAAATGAGCTGGTGCAATACTTCTGCACCAGGCTTCAGTAAATTCTATTGTTTTAAACGAAACATTTTATTTTTTGTTCATTGCTCAGTAAACCTCTTATTTTGGGTAGCACCCTCAAAAGGCAAAACTAGGATAAAATCTGCTCATTAAAACAGAGAACTTTTCTGCAATGTGCAGTAAATTAATTGTTCCTTAATAAAAGCTGTGGTTTTACCAGACATCATGTCATGTACTCCATCGGTATAACTCTTTCAAGTCTCTAAATCCATTTTTGTTTTCTTACAGTTCACAACCATAGCTCTTTATGGTGCCCAGACCTTTTTTGGGCCTGACTTCTTAAACCAAGTGACATATCAGCTAATAACAAGTAGTATTAGAAAATGCAGAGAGCTATTAACAAAATTTCAACAATCTAGGGTGTTCTGCAGTATAGAAATTAATCAATTAATTTGTCACATTAATATTTTTATATTTATGTTTATATTTTCATTGTTGAGTACCCTACACATTTTTGGGGGTGTGGTGAGAAATGCCACGGTAGGAGACAGGAAAATTCCTTGTCAATGTCCACTTCCATCACATTATACCTGAGATACTGCTAGCCATTTGTTAGTAATAAAGAAACTAAACAATGTTTCCACATGTACTTAATATTTCAAAATCCAAGTGACTTACAAACTGCTGTAAGACATCAGGTGAAACCTTAGACATTCTTGAAGAAAATTGTCTGATATTTCACTGTAAGATGCACATCTTTAGAGGTATTGAATGTTATTTACCTTGCTAATTATACAATTAAGCATATGCTTTCATATTTCTGTAAATACCTCAGTAAACAAACTCCTAGACGAATTTCTTGCTGTCATGTGAAATCTCACATCTGGTTAGAAAAAAAAGTGTGTTCTAACAATACACATCTAGGTTGTAAAGTTTCCAATATATGACAATTTGTGAAATGTTTAACAAAAATATAATTTGGGGGTTGTGTTCATTTTACTATATTATGCTATTTAAAAGACCTGAATGCTCGGACAGTTATCAATGGAAAGAGTACTTCTTACTGATAACATTGTTATTTGTACAGTTTAATAGCTTTTATCATTCACAAAATATTTAGATATGTTTATCTTATGCTTTTCAAGTTTATTTGTCAGAAAATAGTATGGAATGCATGATATGTGTAGGCTGCTAGAAGGGTGACATTCCACACTACACAGGTGTTACTAAGATAGGTTGTGAATAACAGTTAGTTATAGCAGAACACTAAGGTGCTGTAATGAAGCGGGCCTTGGCTCACACAACAGCAACTAATTTAATAAACATTCTTTATCCCTTCATTCGCACTTACTTTTCTGAGCCTTGACAGTAAGCTGGCCACATGCTCATGTTGTTCAGCCCTTGCAAGATCTTCTGCAGTCTTCCCATCCTATTAAAATTAACAAAAATAATCTTTAAAAAAGGGGAAAAAACAATGTAGAAAGCTGCCCTGAATGATACAGCCCTAAAAGTAAATTAAAATGAAAAACTTCTATTTGTACAAATAAATCTAAGTGTTGGTACATGTCTGTGTTTCTCAATATCATTTGAAGAGGGAAGTACAGTACTGTAAGGGTACTCACCACAAATATAGATGCTCAAACAGGGGCTCACTGGTTTACCATATCAAAAGAACAGGATTTAGCAACAAGAAGACATCTGTCTTCTGGGCAGATTTCAACAGCAGTACAGACATGTCCTTTCCATGTGGCAGGTTACCTCCCATATAAATATCGGACACAAATTCGACTGTCAAGGAAAGGTAACCTGCCTTTAGTTCTTATTTAGATCTAGATAATCATAAATAAATGCATCTGAACTTCCGGCCTAGCTGTAAGGGAAGTGACCCTGAGGCCCAGGAAAGTGCATTTACTATCTAAAACAAAAATATCATATTACCCCATCCACAAACCTAATATTCTATTGGGAAAGAGCCCCCCCCCCCCACATGTCTTTTCATCCCAAGGAGCAAAACCTTTGAAAGAATACAGAGACCTCTATTTATAAATATCTAACTAAATAAATCACCCAGAAGCAAAAAAGAATAACCAGAAGGCTGAACTGCAGGGCAACAAGAGAATTTTGCTCCTTTTTTTTTTAAACTATTTATTTAGTAAAAAAATAGCTGCTGTAGAAATAAAGTAAAATGAAGGAAACGAATAAATGATACGGCAGAACAATAAGCTCTCAAGTCTTGTAAAGTTTACAGTTGTTACAGGAATCTGCTACTCTCAAAGCGTGACATATCCAAAGTCTCAATATAACATTTAAATAATTCGGACTTCACGTAAATAGTAAAGCTTTATTGGAAACGGCAAGCGCTTTCACCACTAAGGCTTCTTCCGGCCATTAATATAATTACTTAATTACACACTTATATATAGTATATACAATGACATCATTTCCTCTGTTAACTAAGAATTGTATTTTAAAGTAAAAATCTCATTCTTTTATTTGGTTAACTACATGAGACAGCTTGAATAATAGGTCTTTCATCATATCGTTGTATTACAATAGGAACCATACTACATATAAAAAGCAATGTACATAAGTTAAACTGGATCTGCCTGATGAAAAAATAAAAACAATAATTATAGATATAAAACCTGTCTATAAAATGAATATTCGTCAAATGCAGCACTACAATATATGACATATAATATAAAATATATGTGAAAAATGTATATAACGTATAATAATATAAACAGGAATATTGGATAAAATAAAATCAGACGCATGTATTAATAGAATAAATGTGCATACAAAGATTTTATGGAAACTTATGATATACATGTGATTGTGTAAAAAATGAACGTTAATGTGTAAATGTGTTTAAAAAATATATAAAAAAATGAACAACAATAAATGTTTTCAATTTCTGAGAGGTCTACATTTTTTAACTGGCTTTATCGATACTCTGTCATTTAGACTAGGATGGCAGTCAGATCTTAATCTAATAATCCATTTGCTTTCAATTTCTTCAGTTCTGTTCCTGATATCACCTCTTCTAACATTTGGAACATTTGTCTGAATCACTTGAAACTTAAATGTATGCTTTGGCGTATTACTACATGTGTGTTTAGAAAGAGCACTTCTAGAAGATTTAGTATTAGTATCATAGACGTGTTCTCTGATTTTGTCTCGCAATCTCCGATCTGTTTTACCCACATAATATGCTTGACACGACATGCAAGTGGCTAAATAAACAAGATGCTCAGTGTTACAATTAGCTTCTACTTTAAAAATAAATTCCCTTTTGGTGATAGGGTGTATAAATCTATTAGTATTATTAATAAACTTGCAGTGATTGCATCTCATGCAGTGTTTAGTACCATAGTTTTTTTCTGTATTGCTTTGTGTGATTCTAACTCTATTAGGACCACATAACATCCTATATAAATTCATTTTATTTCTATAAGTAAAACTAGGATAGTCACCTATGATGTCATGTATTTGGGGGTTCACCGTCAAGATGTCCCAATACTTCCTATAGATATCCTTTACCTGCCTAACATCTTGTGTATGATAAATGCACACACTAAGACCATCTTCACTTGTATTATTTTGTTTAGAAATTGTTAGCATGTCCTTATCATTTCTTTCTGCAAAATAAGGACGTGCTTTATCTAAACGTAAACTATCTAAGTCCATAAAGCCGACTTCCATATCTGCACACGTATACGATCTTTGCTCAAGCTTATGTTTGAATTCCAGAAGTTCATTCCTGTACCCTGTCTCAAAGGAATACAGACGGGATAGCCTAATAGCTTGTCCTCGTATAATATTTTTAAAGACAAAATTTGGATGCATACTAGATCTATGCAAAATGTCATTCCTATAGCATTTTTTTCTATATACGCCTGTGTTAATTAAACCCATGCTTGTTCTTTCTATATATACATCCAGGTATGGTATTTTATACCTGGACATTTCTAAGGTGAAATTCAAATAACTGGTTAAGCTATTCATTTGTTGAAAAAATTCATGTAGTTTATGCTCATCTGAAATTCAGATGAGAAAAAGATCACCTACAAAACGGACGTAAAACTTGACGTACCGTTTAAAATAATCCAACTCAAACAAACAGTTGTGCTTCCAATCAGCCATTACGAGACTGGCGTAGCTATTGGCACACGAAGTGCCCATAGCTACGCCATCCCATTGTAAGTACAACTGTTCTTGAAAAACAAACACATTATTAGTAAGAACCATTAGCATTAGGTCATATAAAGTTTCTATTTGTATGTCCATAAAGGACCCTTCCTTCTCTAAACATCTACGTATGCATCCTAGTCCTTCCATATTAGGTATGCATGTGAATAGAGACTGGACATCCAATGTTACCAATATATATTGCTCTTCAGGTGTAACATCTTTCATACTATCATACAGCATCATCAAAAATTGTTGGGTGTCTTTTAGTATATATTTATATTGGTTAACTACTAGTCTTAATTTGCTTTCTAGGTAAATAGAGATGGGTTCAGTGACCCATCCTCTCCCAGAGACTATGGGTCTCATGGGAGGTTTTGCAGGATCCTTATGGATCTTGGGTACCCCTTGTATACATGGTATCGTTGGTTCTAGAACTCTAAAATAACTATAAAGTTCTTCTGTAATTCTAGTACGTTGAAACATATATAACAACGAATCAGAAAAATTGTCAACTATTCTTTCTACATGTCCATAATGAATAGGACAATAATAATTAGTATCATTTAAAAGATATAGCATACTTGTGACATAGTCACTGATGTTCATAATGATTATTGGTCCGCCTTTATCAGCTGGTCTAATGATTATTTTATTATCATGTTTAAGATTGTTTAATGCTACATGCTGTTTAGAATTTATATTCCCTGCCCATTTTCTATAACGGTTATTTTCTGCTTTCACATGTAGCTCTTGTTCAACCATTTTAGAAAAAGCTTCTACTAAAGGGTGAAGAACAGGAATGTAACTACTAGTATTTTTAAAATTTGATGCAACCATATTGTGACTAAATTTCCCAAAGTTTAATTTTAACTGTAAATTACGTGCAAACATTTTTAGATCTATCACTGATTCCGTGATATCACTAGTAGTAGATGGAATAAAGGATAGACATTTTTCTAGTATAAATATTTCATCACTAGATAATTCTCTGTCTGAAATATTCCAGATTAGTGATTGCTCATTCTCTCCCACATCTTTTTGAGTGTGGATCCTATCTGCTGTTCTTCCGCTGCTCGTTTTTTCTGTCTCCCTCGGCTCATAGAACGGTCCCTTCCCACCTTCCGAAATTCCTGTATGGGGAAAGGGGCTGCCTCATTATGCCTTATACTTGTGTTAGCATTACTACTAATTTTCTTTCTAACCACTACTTCCTCTAATTGAGAATTAGGAGTGTTTAACTGGTTATCAGTTGCTTGATCTACTGATATGACTCCTTCAGTTTCACTGTGTATATATAATTCACTGTGTGGCACATTAGTGACATTGTTCAAATTAATATGATTAGTATCACTCTCATTATGTACATCAGCTGTTACTACAATCAAATTCCGCTTATTACAAGCTTTGTCAGCATCAAATTATAGTATACATTCAGCAGTAATGTTTACTAAGGGGTGCAATTTCTCAAGTGTGCATTTGTTAATCGGGGAAGAAAGTACAGTTTTGTACCTACCATAAATGTAGATGTTCGAGTGTATACCCTGCTGCAGTCATCACACTTGGGTTATCCTGCCGTCAGGTGGTCCTGCAGTCGGCCCGAATTCCAAAGTCTTGGTCCGGCGTTGGTTGCTGTCGCTTCTTCCCTGATGTCAAGAGCGCCAGGGGTATATCAGAGGCATCCGACGCCATTTTCTTCAGTTTTTCTTGCCCCAGATGTCAGTTGCCCCTAATAGGTAGGCAAAATATATATATGTATATATATATATATATATATATATATATATATATATATATGTATATACATATAGCTATATGGAAAAATAAAACAAAACCCTTAGGCACAAGCAAATACACCACAGAGGTAGTATAGAATAGAGTGGTAGAGATAAGTTCAGCTAGTTCAGAGGGGATGGAGGGAGGGTAACCTGGACTGCAGCAGGGTATACACTCGAACATCTACATTTATGGTAGGTACAAAACTGTACTATGTTTATCGTGTTACCCTGCTGCAGTCATCACACTTGGGTAGAATCCCAAAGCTAAGGATGGGAGGTGGAGTCAAACAGGGTTAGAGGAGGCTAGAAGGCCCTGTAAAACTGCAGTGGCGAAGCCAGTTCTAGTCTTAGAGTAAAGTGGTAAGTGGTAATGTTTGGTGAAGGTGTGTACTGAACTCTAAGTTGCAGCTTCCAGAATATCCTTGGTTGGCACCCCCCTGAGGAAGGCTGTAGATGTAGCTGCTGCTCTGGTAGAGTGGAACCTTATGGTAGCAGGAACTGGTTTTCCATGGTGGGTGTAGCAAAAATGTATGCAATGTCCTATTCATTTGGAAATGGTCTGTTTTGAGATAGCCTTTCCTTGTGATGCTGTAGCATAGGATAAAAAAGCTGGTCAGATTTTCTGAAAACCTTAGTTTTATCCAAGTAGTAACGTAGCTGCCTGTGAATGTCCAAGGAATGCAGGAGTCTTTCTCCTTTGTTCTGTGGATTTGGAAAGAAGGTGGATAAATGGATGGTTTGATTTAGAGCCACACTGGATACCACCTTAGGCATAAAGGAGGGGTTAGTTCGGGGAGAATCTCTGTCTTGATGAAAAATGAGGAAAGGCTCTACTGCCATTAATGCCTGAAGCTCTGAAACTCTTCTAGCTGAAGTAATTGCTAGCAGCAGGGCAGTCTTCCATGATAAAAACTTTAAGTCAGCTGAGAAAGCTGGCTCAAAAGGAGGTAGCGTGAGTTTTTCCAGAACAAAGTTGAGGTCCCAAGTAGGTGTTGGTGCTCTCCTGGGAGGCCTAATGTTTTTGGCCCCTCTGAGAAACTGCCTTATGAGTGGATGTGAAAATAAGGGAGGATCCGTGTTGTAGTGAGCAGAAATAGCTGAGGCGTGGAATTTAATAGATGAAAAAGAAAGCCCCTTTGTGTAACATCTCAGTTAAATATTGCAGAATCTGAGGTATGTCAGGCTGAAGGGTATTTTGGCCTTTAGCTTGGTTCCAGGCGCAAAACCTTTTCCATTTGTCTGAGTAGGCTTTCCTGGTGCTGGGCCTCCTGGCCTCCAGAATAACATCCATAACAGCTTGTGAGAGAGGGGCTGGCTGGTTGCTTAGGTGATTTGCCATGCAGCCAAGTTTAAGGTTTTGAGCTGGCTGTGTAGAATCTGATTGTCTTGCTGTGTGAGCAGGTGGGTAATTTGTGGTAGAATCCATGGTGGGCCCTGGGCCATATTCCTTAATAGTGGATACCAGTGCTGGCGTGGCCAGTCTGGGGCAATGAGTATCATTCGGGGTCTCTCCATCCTGACTTTCAGTAGCACCTTTGTGAGAAGGGGTAATGGAGGAAAGGCATATACTGTTAGCATTTTCCAACTGAATGAGAGTGCGTCCATTTTCCAAGCTTGATGGTGAAAAGTCCTTGTGCAAAATTTTGTTAGCTGATAGTTTTGAGGGATGGCAAACAGGTCTATGTCTGGGAGCCCCCATTTTTGAGCTATCATTGTGAATACTTCTGGATCCAGTTTCCACTCGTGGGGCTCCATGATGTTTCTGCTTAGGTCATCTGCCAATGTGTTCTTTTTTCCTGGCAGGAATTTAGCTTGTAATTGAACTTGGTAAGCAAGTGCTGTGTTCCACAAGGTCACTGCTTGCCTGCATAGAGGGTAGGAGTGTGTACCCCCTTGTTTGTTTATGTACCACATTACTGTGGTGTTGTCTGTCCTTATGATAAGCTGTCCTGGATGTAAGAGGTCCTTGAAGGCTGTCAGAGCATTTTGTACAGCTAGCATTTCTTTTTGATTGATGTGCTGATTCCTTTGATCTGCTGTCCATATGCCTTGAACGCACCGTCCTGCCATGTGCGCCCCCCAGGCATAGTCCGATGCATCTGTTGTCATAGTTTGCCTGGCTGGGGGTAGGGTGAAAGACTGACCCTTGTTGAGGTGACATGCCTGTGACCACCATAGAAACTCCTGCTGAAGGCAGGGAATGAGAGGTATTATTGTTTCCAAGCTGTGGCTGTGTTGAGTCCATACGCTTTTTAGGTACCATTGTAATTTCCTCATATGCAGTTTTGCAAATGGTATTAGTAGTATGCAAGATGCCATGAAGCCCAAGGCCTGCAGAATTTTTCTTGCAGGGAGTTGGGTCTTTGTTGCCATTGTTCTGAAGTATTAAGTTAATTGTAGTTGTTTGTCTGGCATCAGATAAGCCATCTGGGCCGTTGTATTCAAGCTGGCACCCAGGAATGTCATATTTTGTGAGGGCACTAGTTTTGATTTCTTTTCGTTTACTGTGTACCCTAGGCAACTTAGAAGATGTTTTACACAAGCCAAATGTTGTAAGAGAATGTCTTTGCTTTCTGCTTGGATGAGACAGTCGTCCAGGTATGGGTATATTTGAATTCCTCTTTGTCTGCAGTATGCAATTACTGGTGACAGGCATTTTGTGAAGACCTTGGGTGCAGTAGATAAGCCAAAGGGCAGTGCAGAGAATTGGTAATGGGTTGAACCTGCAATGAAACAGAGGTATCTTCTGAAATTTTGTCTGATAGGGACATGCAGGTATGCCTCCTTGAGGTCCAACGTTACTAGCCAAGCTTTCTTGCCCAACATGAGAAAAAGCTGCTGTAGTGTTAGCATCTTGAATTTGGGTACTTGCAAGAAGGTGTTTAAAATTGAAAGGTCCAGAATGGGTCTCCAAGCATTGTCCTTTCTGGGGACTAGAAAGAGCCATGAGTAAAATCCTTGGCCTTGCTCCTGTGTAGGTACCAGTTGAATGGCTCTCATGTCCATGAGAGCTGAAATTTGTTTTTGTGCCTCTGCCCATTGATTTTGTGGCAGGTTTGGCATTCCTTTTATCCTTGGCAAGGTGTGGAAATGGAATCTGTATCCGTGTGAGATAATGTCTAGGACCCATTTGTCCTTTGTGATGATGCGCCAGTTGTTTGCAAAAAGTGCTAATTTTCCTCCCAAGGGAGCTGCCAAGAGAGTTTTGCTTGGCAGTTTGAGGTTTAATTCATTGTGTTTGCCTTCTAGTAGTTTGCGACCTGTCTTCCCCTCCCTTCTGTGTTGCAGTGCCCCATTGGCGAGGTTTGTAAGGGATTTGTGCTTGTCCTCTGCCCCTTGGGCGCCTGTATTTACCCCTCTGTGGTCTGTCAGAAGCTGGAAAGGACCAATTTTTTGTTGGCCAATTTCTGCTGAAGCGTGGGGGCTGTACCTGTAAGAAATCTTTGACCATCTACATAGATTTTGCCGTATCCTCCATTTTCTTTAAAACCTCTCTGCTTTAACCCCAAATAAGACATCCTGCTGTAAGGGTGCATCCAGTAACTTTGCTTTAACATGATCAGGCAGAGATTGTTCCTTTAACCAAGCATGCCTACGTATAACAGACCCAGTAACAGCTTCTCTAGAGGAAGCTTCCAAGGCATCAAAACCACATTGTAAAGTATGT
This sequence comes from Protopterus annectens, assembly GCF_019279795.1. NCBI lineage: Eukaryota > Metazoa > Chordata > Ceratodontiformes > Protopteridae > Protopterus > Protopterus annectens. The sequence continues at coordinate 852,119,195 of NC_056730.1, forward strand.
TTGCCCACCTGTTCAGCTGCATGCAACAGATCTTGCATTTCCTTGAATTCAGACTGTTGAGGGTGCGTGCCTATCTTTTGTTTTCTTTGAGACATTAGGAATTGCTGGTATTTAAGCATGTGAAATTGACAATTTAGTACTCCCATAGCTAGAGTAGCTGAGGTGAAAACCTTCTTCCCCCACCTATCTAGTGCTCTGGAGTCCCTTTCTGAGGGTACAGGATTTTTAGCCATAGAAGCCTTAGCCCCTTTGGGACCCTGGGAGATTGTCTCTGGATCAGCAACAGGGCTTTTGTAAAGGAATTTGTGTGAGTCAGGCACTCTATAGTATCTATCTGGTTTGGCTGGAGCAGGAGGCACAGAATCTGGATTTAGACTAGATTCTAAGAAAACATCATCCACAATGTCCACAACTGGGGGATAGCAAGTGGTCTGTGCTGGGGGAGTAAAAGAAACTCTTGGAGCCTTTTCTTTGAGTTGGAGTAGTCCTGACCTTCCCAGTGGAAATGTTCCCTCATGGTATGTAAGGTTTCCCCAAAGGAATAATCTTCAGGGGAGAAGCTGAGGGAATGGAGTCTTCAGCATCAGAATCTTCATAAGGGGGAAAGGAGTAATCCTGTTCCTCAGAGGAGCCTGAGGAAACAGACACTTGATCAGAGGAGGAATAATCCTCCTCTTGTCTAGGCCTTTTGTCGGGGGGGGGGAATGGGAAACCCTGATCAAAGAAATCAAATCTTCAGCCATTTTAAGCATCTGTTTCTTAGGCATAGGGCCTTGACCTGGAGACTGAAGTGTAGGCTTTTTTGGTTTTAGAGGAGTCTTAAGCTTAGCATGAGATTTTATGGTGAGTAGTCGGTCTGAAGACACCTTCAGAAACCGAAGGTGTTTCTACAGCACCGGCTTCCCCTACTGCAATGTCGTCGGTGGGGCCTAAAGAAAATGGCTGTGTCAGCCTAGAACTCTCTGCTGGGGGATCCAAAGCGGTCTGGGGATCCAATTCAGCAGTAGCCAGGGGCTGCGTAGGCGCCTCACTGAAAACCGGAGAACCGGGGACCGGCCCAGCCGAGGCCTCGGAGTCTGGCTTGGATCTAGGCTGCCTGTCTTTATCTTTGCATTTTTTATGCACGCCGGTAGTCGGTTGCTCCAACGGCATAGTGTAATTAAATTTTCTACCGAAGTAGTGTCGTGCAAAATCAAAGCGACACTTTATAGTTCGCTTATTGAACCTAGCACAAAACCGACAACCAGTGACGCCGTGGTCTGGGCCTAGGCAAGGTACACAAAAAGAATGAAAGTCCTTATGAGGTATTTGCTTCCCACAAGTAAATGCAATTGTTAACTTTTTCTGACATCGGACTGAGGCAAGAAAAGGTTCCCCAACGGGGTACTTAGCTTTGAAGACTTCGGACTGAAACTAGATTCAAAAATCTCAGGTGTTGGCCAACCAGCACTTGCGAACTGCTTCTGCTTCGGGCACCGCGTGGAAAGAAAGACTGAAGAAAATAGCGTTGGATGCCTATGATATACCCCTGGTGCTCTGATGTCAGCGAAGAAGCGACAGCAACCGATGCCGGACCAATACTTTGGAATTCGGGCCGACTGTGGGACCGCCTGATGGCAGGATAACCCAAGTGTGATGACTGCAACAGGGTAACACGATGAACATCATTTATCCACCTGGAGAAGTATCAGGTTCAGCCAAGGTATAATATTATACACAAAAATACAACTGAACACATGAATAAAAGAAAACAAATAAGAGTAAGCTGAAAAGTGAATACAAAAAACAGGCTGTTATACATGCATACACATACTATTTGCAATTCAGCAAGCAAACATACACTGTAATAAGTACTGCAATAACAATCATGTTAAGGCAGCAAAGTCAGTTAGCAAATAAGGTGAAAGGCAAAGAAAATAGGCAATGGCGGGAACACAAACACTTACATTTACGATGAGTGTCCCCAACCAGCTAACCAATGCTTAAGCATGAGGATCATTGTTGTTGTACAGTCAAAAGAATGGCAGAATGCAAAGCAATGAAAGTCAGCCCTAGTCTGAGACATGGGGAGGCTTCAGAGCACCTGTTGCAAAACATGGTTCCCTTCTAGACAGAAGGTCTTGAATGTAATAAATGGAAAAGCTGTAGACAGATGTCCAGCTGGAAACCTCACTGACAGTCTTAGCAGAGATATTCTTTACGAAAGTTGCAGTGGTGACTGCTGTTCTTAGTCAGAGCCATCCTATGATTATTACAACAAAAGGTAATGAACAGCAGGCTTAGATTTTGGTATTCCCCATTTACCTAGAGAAGGAAAAAAAAAAAGTGACAAAAGCCTAATGTCCTTTCTTGTGTTTACATAATACCTTAATAAATCTGTGGATATTCACAGTGCACTGAATCCTTTTCTCTTTCCTCTAAGCCAGGTCCAGCATTAGCAGCACAGGGTGCCACTCCACAATCTGGCTTCTGGCATCCCTTACCTGTAGGTTGAGGAGCAAAAAACAGCTGCTATCAACATTCCTGGGCATTGTACATCTGGTTTTGGACAGCATTTTTATACTACAGATGGATACGAGGGATAGATTGGATCAATTCATTCAATATCTAAAATGGTACTAATGAATTTTTGAAATTTTCTTCAGTGTACAATAACAAGATTTTGTTTTTAGATATCGAACTTGTTAAAAATGTTGACCTCCAATGTTTTATGTTGAACATCTTTAGGAAATCAACTTTCTCCAACTCGTATCTTCATTATACGAGTTGGCACCAAGACATCAGGAAAAAGGCCAATTAGTTAAATTAGCCAGAATGATTACAGATACTGACACCTTTCTCAATGAATGCAGCATAGTTTTAGACATGTTTGAGAAGAGGAGGTAGCCTAAGAATTTTTTACGTGACATCAGAGATGAAGTTTATACAACAGAAATTATGGCTTTTCTGTGCCATTACTTTGTCTTCGTTTGATACTCCAGGATCAAGTGTATTGCAGCTACAGAATGAGAAGGCATTTAGTAAGAGGGCTGGACCTAGGTTGGATAATCAGAAATGTTTATTACCACTTTTACTCCGGATAGTTATGCTATTTCAGTCACTTAGGAAAATTGGATATTCTTTTCCATTGACAATCATATGGTTAAATCCTTAGGGAGTGAATTGTATACAGAAAGGACAAATCTTTTAAACAACTGTTGGAACAAAACAAGTTGGTAACAAATAGTAAGACAGGGATGGTAAAATATGGTATAGTCAATGCCCTTATGTGATGGTTACAGATCACATTTCCGTCAATGGGAAAGTGCACCATATAAGAGGGCATTTTATGTGAGATTCACAGCGGGTTGTTTATGTAGCCTGCTGTTTCATATTCCCAGCCTTCTATGTGGAGGAAAAACCTCCAGGAAAATGAAAGATAGGTACATGAGCATCTCTTGGATATTAAAAAATGTAAAATGACAAATGCTCTACACGGGCATATACTGGACTTTCATACCTTTAAATTTAGAGTTATTAAACAAGGATTTGAGAGGTCTTATTGTGAATGAACATTTAGACAAATGTGAGCTAAAATGGCAGTTAATATTGAATGCTGTGAATTAGCCAGGTCTAAATGATTCATATTCCATAAACTGTTTATTAAAGGTGAAAAACCTGGAGGTCTAGCCTTTTGTTTAGTTCAACCTATTTTGCATTACTATTCATATTTACAATGCTTCCTGTATATTACTACGGTAGGCTAAATATTGTAGCTTATTTTTATGCCAGTTTTAGGATTTGCTGAATTTATTATGGTGCATTCTCAAAATAATTTTTAACAAACTCAACCTTACTTTACATGTTGTTTGGTAAATGTTCAGAGTTCCTTTAATTTTTATTGGGTTTAATTGATTTAGTAGGGGATTACTAGACTAGTTCTGAAAAAGTTTCTTCATATATGAAACAAAGGCGCTCAACTGTCTTTTACTGCTTTGGAGTTATTTCAATAAATACTTGGTAGACTGTATTATGGACAGCTTCTGGCCTGTATTTACCCTTCAACTGTCCCCACAAGCTTGTGGATTGTAGAGTACCTCTCAACTTTCTGGTGAAAGAATTCAGACAAAGGCACAAAACCAAAGACCGGTCTTAAATATTGCTGATACTTTGAAAATTGATAGACTAATAAGGCTTTGTATTACCACGCATTTTTTGAAGGATAAGATGTTTGAAACTGAAATGACTTTTATTATTTATAATCTTCAGTCCTCAACTGCTTGAAAAAAGACCACAAATGAGGAACAGACCAAAAATATGAGGCAAAAATATCTGAGAAATTCTGGGCAGTTGAAAAATAAGAAATACTGGTATTTTAATAAATGCCAGTACTACATTTGTGACCGCGGTTTAAGTGCTGATGTGCTCAGTGTGTGGTAGCTGACTGTGGCAAATCTTGCCACACTGGTAGCATGCAGCTTGCTACAGTTTTAGCTTTCCCCAACTTTTTTTTTTTTTTTTTTTGCAATCTTCAAAGGGAAGAATTTTTTTTTGCTGTAACTATAGTTAATAAACCAAAAATGAGCTTAAAGAAGCGGTTCACTCAAAGTTATTTGATGAAATTATTGTTTAATAATGTTAGCACACGCTTTTGGAGATCTCTATGTCCCTCCTTCCTCAGACACAAAGATAAAAGTATGATTAAATTATTGATTGTTTAAAAGGTATTATAGATTATACGATTGATTTTAGTAGTAGTGGTACATGGTGTACTTGCAGTTGCTTCCGGTTTAGTGTGTAGGTTTGTGTAATTGTATCTGTTTAGCATAATTAATTAATTGAATTTGAGTGTATAAAATGTACCCACTTAATCATACTTTTATCTTTGTGTCTGAGGAAGGAGGGACATAGAGCTCTCCGAAAGCGTGTGCTAACATTATTAAACAATCAAATAACTTTGAGTGAACCGCTTCTTTAAGCTTGTTTTTGTTTATTGGTTGGTCTTTAAGTTTTGGAGTTTCTGTAACTATAGTTCGGAAAATACCTAATGGCAGCACCTGCAGATACAGCAGTGCAGGGCAAAACCATAAATCATTCAAAAATTGTAGCCAGCCCACAGTTTTCATCCACCGCATGTCACCCGTAACATTCCCAATTCACAATTTATTAGACTTAAACGGATTTGTTCTGATGTCCAACAATATGAGAACGCCAGGCAGGATATGGTTCTGAGATTTAAACGTAGGGGTTATAAACCAGGGGCTATCACCATGGCTTGTCACCAGGTACCATGTAGGGACAGATCTGATCTTATGACATATCACAAAAAAACAAGTAATCTCCGTGGTATCCCCGAATTCTCAAAACAACCCACTAAAGTGCAGTGGGTCCAAAAACAAAAAAGTGTAGGAAACCACTCTGTGTGGAAGATTTTCAGTCCATATATTTCAAGTTAATCGATGTATATTAATCAGATCAGACAATAGTAGTAGAAGTAGAGAACTTAAACTCATCTTAAGTCAAAACAAAACAAAAAATAATAATAGAAAATATATAATTGCACAGCATTACTAAGCATTCGAAAGTAATCCAAGCAAGGCAGGCAGTCTGTTTTCAGTCAAAAATCCTTTATTAAGTACACAGACAAGCGATCCAAGTAAAACAGAAATAGAGTAATAATTTCCTCACAAGCTTTCTAAATATATATATATATATATATATATATATATATATATACTTTTTTTATCAGGCATGGGAGTGGTTTATTGTGCTGTAAAACAAAGTGTTATTGGTACACATGTTAAATTCACATCCCTTCCCCCATCAGTGTGACATTTGAGATGGTCCTGCCCTACTTAATAGCTGTCATAATAATATATAACCTTTATGTACTTTAAATAAAATTTATAATGATGTGGTACCTCTTATTTAACCAGATTATTAAGTCTGTGATTTTATTCAAGACAATATACTACATGGCTGGACATATATCAACCTTAGTTCATTTTGCAATCAAAAATATATATAAATATATAGATATACATTTTGCATGTAAAATCAATTTCTATTTTCATAACCTACTGTTAACAAAGATCGCTTTAGTCTTCTAGACTTCTTCAGGTCTGTGTACAAGAACCCTAAAAACAATCTATAAAAATATATATAATTGTATAATTAGTTAGTATTGTTATTACACATCATTTTGAATAAGGTGGAAAAAATAACCAGAAAAAAATAAAAATAAGAAAAAATGTATGTATGATGATGGAAACAAAATATACACTTAAATTTCAACTGATTTACAATGGTATTTAAAACCAATTTGTCGAATAAAATAAAATACAATTAGTCATGTAAACAATGTGGCAATTTTCTAAGTTCCAGAGCACTTTTAATTGAACAGTAGTAGTTTAGTCCAGGCTTCCTAAAAGAGTTCAGCTTTAATTGCCACATGAGTTCATGTTTCTCCAGAATATTCGGGATGTCTCCTTCAAGATCACCCATGTCTATGCGATCCAGGATCTGGAACTTAAAAACCTGTACGTCTTTTATGAAGAGAAAGGTGTTTGGCTAGTGCATTATTTTTACATCCAGAGCAGATTTCTGACAGATGACACGAAATCCTACGCTTGAGTTTATTTACAGTCTTGCCCACATAGTATGCATCACATTCATTGCACTGTGCCCTGTAAATTACTTTTGTAGTGTTACAGTCACCCCCTGCACTGGTTTTTGATGATCTTCTTTAAATAAGGGCAACAAAAACTATCACCTTGCTGTATAAATATACAAAATGTACAAATCCCGAATATTCTGGAGATTGGATTACTTTCGAATACTTAGTAATGCTGTACAATTATATATTTTCTATTATTATTTTTTGTTTTGTTTTGACTTAAGATGAGTTTAAGTTCGCTACTTCTACTACTATTGTCTGATCTGATTAATATATGGACTGAAAATCTTCCACACAGAGGTTTCTTACACTGTTTTATTTTATGACAAATCAGGACAAAACAAAATCTAATTCCTCTCAACCCAGATTTATTACTACATATGGTTGGAACACTGACATGTTTTGTCAGGTCACTCATCAGAATTGGAACATATTATTGTCAGATCACAAACTGGAACAAAATATATGCCATTTTGGTTTCAGAAGAGGCAAGACAGTGGGGGCACATCTAAATCATTGCAAACAGAGGTTGAATAAGGTTAGGTGTTCAACACAGTTTACACTGACAGGTGAGGCCGCTATTGGATGTCTTCCATGCGGTCACTGTGTTCATTGCAACAGAATTAACAAAATCAAGAGTTTCAGTACTTGGAATACAAGCAGGGCTTATGATATAAATTTTTGGCTAATTGCTCCTCAGACTGGGTGATGTATCTTGCCACGTGTTCCTGCGGGGCTTTTTATGTGGGTCAAACCTCTAAGGCATTTAGATTTCGGGTCAGCCAGCATTTAAGTGATATTAAACATAAAAGGATTACAAATGCCCTGTATAAAAACTGTGTAATACATTCATCTGCTGCTTAAAGATTTACTATTATAGATATTATCTTAGGCAAGAGGAATAACACTATTGGTTGGCATACTATATTGGATAATAAAGAGAAGAAGTGGATAGTTAGACTGGGGGGATTATTCCCACCTGGACTTAATGGATTATTATGATCAACCTATAGGATACCTTGTTATTAACTGTGATTAGTATTTATTGTGGAATTAGTGATTATTTCATTGACACTGAAGAAGGCTTTGGTTTAGCAGCCGAAACCGATTTGTCTTGCTTTTACTTAAAGAGTACGTTGGTTCATCTCACCCTCAATGTGCTGGCTACAATTTTTGAACCATTCTGAAAATGTGAAGCCCTTCTTAGCTGTGGACCCTACTGCACCCAATTGGTTCAGTCAGCCTAAGGCCAGCCATATTTTGAGGGATGAGTGCAACAAGAAGTGCTTTAGGAACTGGTTAAGGATTAACTCTGAGAACATCATGGGCAGAAAAAACAACTGGTCCTTACACATACCATGAGCTTCTGGTACATCATAAAAGGCTTTCTGCACGTCAAAGGCTAGAGCTCTGAATTTTTCCTTGAAGTGACACCTACTAAGAAAGCAAGTCTTCCACAATAGATATCTAACAGCAGTTGATATGGCAGGGTTGAAAAGAGCTAGAGCAATTATGTATACTTGTGCTGCGGTAGCGTTGTCGCCTCACAGTAAGACGCTGTCCAGTTAGATTCTCAGCTAGAGCGTCTTCTGCGTGGAGACATGCGTGAGTGGGCTTACCTTCGTTGAAGGTTGTGCGTCAGAGCTGGCAACTCTGCACGTAAAAATCTACAGCCAATCGTTAGCGGACCGGAGTTCTGCTGTGGCGACCCCTAACCGGGAAAAGCCGAAAGATGCAACAACTATAGCATATTGGTTGTGATTTATTTAACAGATGTGAAGTCCAAACTGTACTTGAGTTACTGTGCAATTATTTCAGTGCCATTTTGTCCCCTTCAGAAATTCTTTGTGTACTCATTCCTACTAGTAGCAACTTTCCACAAGTTGTATTGAATGTGTTAGCCTGTAGTAGATGGGCATAAACACAATATTTTAAACAAATGTAATGCAAAACAGTTTTTAAACCATGAAGAACATTTATTTAGAGCTAGGATATTAAATCAATGATGGGATAATAAACATACAGTAATTCTAGTATTATGCCCATTGAGTGCGAATCTTTTTGTAGTCTCTTCTGTTTGGACAACTTCTTCATTAAGGTCACAATTAAAACTCCACAACAGGTCAAAATCCCATTATCAAATTCTGGCAGGGTAAAGCACTCACATTCAATGTGCCACTTGAGTGCTTAATATAAATGCAAGATTTTAAAATAAGTATCATACAGAAACTGTTCTAACATAACACTCTGAGGAACAGTGATTCATGGTTTTAATAATGTACTTAGTTAAGGAATAGTAAACAGACTGTGACATCAGTATCATGATAATCTAGAATGCCAGCTTAATCCAGAGTCTTTTTAAGTCACTTTCGTCTGGGGAACTCCTCCATACTATGGGCATAGTTATAATTCTGCATACAGTTCAGAAACCACTTAACAAATGCTGACACAAAACAATACACAGTCCCCACATGCTACTTGACCACCATTTATCTGCCTCAAGTTTAATTCATAGGAACTGCATTTCAGTCTGGCAAAAATAAAATCAAGAACATGTAAACATGTAAGATGTGACATAGGGTCGGAATGGATATGACAAGAAACAACTACATAAAAGTTCAACTTGCCAAACAGTGTATGCATTTAACACAAAAGCTGAAACACTGAAACAAGACATTTAACAAAAAAAAAAAAAGGCGTTTATATACATAAAGGTGGGAATACTAACTTTTTAATACAATGATGTTTTCTGTAATGTCTTTAAATGTTAATGATCTCATAGATAAATACAAAAAGAAAGAATAGTAAACTAGATTTAAAAAGTAGAGTGTAGATACCCATATTACAGGAGACACTTGGAAAGAACTGAACATGTGAATTTGATAAAGAAAGGTTTTCAGGATGGTTATTCTGCAGAATGTTCTAGGGCAAAGGAAAAGAAGAGTACTTAATTGCAAGAGGAGCTCCAATAGTGATATCAGAAGATAAAAAAATATTAATGGCAGATACGTAGTGCTAAGGAGCTACTGGCAAGGGATGAGGATTATACTGCCATACATTTATATTTCACCTAAAACTGCTGTAATGGAGCTTAAGAAAATTCTGGGCGAAATAATCAGTTTTCAGCAAGGGATATTACTTACAGGTGAGGACTGGATTTGATTTGCAGCAATGAGGATGTGTCTGAGGGGCCAAGAAGGGAAAGTATATCAAATGAGGGTAGATTTCTGAAGACATTTTGAAAATATTTGGCACTGACTACGTGAATTCAGTAATAGGAGTTCAGAGTGAATTTATATATTCCCCTAAATATAATAACCGGAATAGGCTGGACAGAATTTACATTTCACAGAAACATGTGCATTTAACTGAAGGTCTTGATACATACCCAATAAGTACTTCAGATCATACACCAATAATATAAAAAAACAAACACAAAGGGTAATAAAATAAAATGAGACATTGGCACTTTTCCACCTATCTGTTGAAAAGAGAAGAATTTAAGGAATGGGTAGTGATTATTATTCAAGAGCTACTCGACAGGATAGAAATTACTTCTGAAAATATAGCTAGGGGGTGGGATAAAATTAAGGTGGAGTTTAAAAATGGGGTGGAAATGAAAAGGAGTTATGGTTAAGAAGTAACAAGAATTATTTAGAGATACTGACAAATGTTAAAGTACTGCAGAATAGGGGGATCTCACAGAACAAGAAGAGGATCAACTGCAGAATGCTAAGCAGAAAATAAGGGATTACTTCAATACCATACATGAGTTTAGAAAAGATACTTTTAAGCAACTGTTTTCTGATAACACTACAGCACAAAAACTTTTAGCACAACAACTCAGGCAATATAAAGTTGAAAGGGCTGTCACCAAGCTTAGGGAGCCTGTAACAAGATATCCTGTAGAGGTACTAGAAGTATTTCAGAAATTCTACGAAAGTCTGTAAAAAGCACAGAAATACAGAAATCAAGAAAAGATGCAAATGGAAATGTTTACGGAAGAATTAAATATGCCAAGTTTAATGATAGATGATGCCCAATTACAAACTGCGAGGACAGGAGGAGATGAGATAAAAATTGTGATGAATAACCAATCTACAGGAAAGTCCCCAGGAATAGGTTCATAGGTAGGTACTAAGCTATTGGCCCTAGGACCTATATAAGCCTAGACAAAAAGGTACCCTGGCTTTCGCCACCCAAGAAAATTATTTTCCTGTGCCCCTGTCGAGCAGAGCCACAGAGCTGATCCCCGGGGTGAATTTCCTATTTCTCATCCAATCATCAAGATTTTTCTTGAAGATTGCTAATGAGGAGCTTTGTTTGATATAGATAGGTAGTATGTTCCAGAGTATGGGAAGTCTCTGGAACAGGAATCTATCCCTCCAGCATGTTCTGTTTATTGTGGTGACAAGGTTTAGGTTCCTAGAACGTGTAGCTTGGAGGGATTGGGATTTATTTAAGTGGAGCACAGCTCTGGGTTTGACATAGCTTTGTATGTTAGGCAGAGATCGCCTCTGAGTAGGCGATATGCGACAGAGTAAAGCTGGTGTTTTTTGAGATGGTCTGCGTAGGGCATCTGTTTGAGGCCAGTAATCCTCTTTGTGAGGTATTTCTGCAGTCTTTCCAGTTGTTGTAGATGTCTTGTGAGGTACATACCAAAAGGGGTGTTGTACTCTATAATGGGTCTAATGAGTAATGAGTAGAAGGGAACAACGACCTCTTTTTTCCTGGATGAGAAACCTTTTGTGATGAGATGTGCCACGTAGAAGGATTTCCTGACTACTGTGGCGATGTGATTATCAAAGGAGAGACTACTGTCCACCTGAGTCCCAAGGTCTCTTATCATACTTTCGGTGTTAAGTAGACTACCACCTATGTGGTAGTTCATGGGTACAGAGTTTTTACCAAAGGGGATAACAATGCACTTTTTGGCACTGAGACTGAGGCCATGGCTTTGACACCAGGCATCTGTCTCAGTGAGGCCCATTTGTAGGATGTCCACATCGTTAGGAGTTTCGATTATGGCTCCTAGTTTGCAGTCATCTGCGAACTTCATTAGCCAAAGACCTTCTGTGTTAGCTTGTACTTCAGAAAAGTAGATACCAAACAGGAGAGGACCCAAGACTGAACCCTGTGGTACTCCAATTGTCACTGGTCTGAATTCGGACTTGGAGTCTGCTACTTTCACAGTGTGGATTCTGTCAGGGAGCCAGTTGGCAACCCATCTTTTAACACAGAGATTTATACCTAGTTTAGTGAGTTTATTTATAATTCCAGAGTGAGGGATGGTGTCAAAAGTCTTGGCAAGATCTAGAAATGCTGTGTGAATCACCTTATCCTCGTCTACATCTTTGTTGACTGCTTCAAAGAAGTCTATCAGGTTTAGAAGACATGATCTGCCTTTTACACTAGATGAATAATAGATGGTATTACTGTGGAAGTTTCTGCTTAGCATTCTTTACTGGAAAGGTTCACCCAGATTCTGCTACAGATTGCTGTGAGGAAAAGGTTAGTGTGCTTTTTAATTTGTTGTGTTTTGTGTTACTTTACTGCCTTTTTCTATTTTGTATACTGTGATTTATTTTCTTTATACTGTTTTTTACTTGTATTCTGCTTTTAACTGCATACTAAAACTTGAAAAGAGACCACAGCTCTGTCTCTTGTGAGTCAGACAGAAATTTTCCCACCCTCCCACATGGTTACTGTTGTGTTCTTAAACACCACTGTCTTTCTAGTTGCCTGCCCCTTATGTAAATTTGCCATATATCTCATTTACTCTCTGCTTTTACTGACTGGTGTGAATAAGCACAAAATTCTCATTTTGTCAAATTACTCCCCTTCAACTATTTAAATTTATTGGCCATCCTACTGTATTCCATAGTACCAGAATACAAAAGCGACCACTCCCTTTCAATCTATCTTGCTGTTTTAAAAATAGTGACTCTCCACTAAAACTTAACTTTTAGACAGGTAAAACTTAAGTTACCTACTTTCACATCTAACTCCTCTAGTGCAGACTGCAGTGCTTAGGATAAACCATTTTTTTCATCTTACCTTTAAGCACCTATTGCAAGACCACCAGTTATTTCAGAACCCACATTCTGCCATTCAGTAATCATCTTGGGATTAGTGCCTCTGATTTCTCCTGGTGAGAGAAGTAGTACAGTTACATTATTTCCTGGAGACTGCTGATCACCAGAAAGCTTAACAACTGCTTTAGAGGTGACAGCTTAGAATATGTGCTTATATTCTGATCCTGGTGAGTAGGAGCAGAGTGCATCAATTCCTGACTCTTTCTGGTTGGAGAGTGAGTGTCTGTGCTTAACATACCTGATTGGTCAGGTTGTTATTCGAGGCATCTACCAGAAAAAGAATACAAGCCTCCAGACCCTTGCATCATCTGGGACAAGACTGTGGATCACCAATCAGGCAATGGCCTGCTTCTCTTCTTGGGAGTGGTGCTAAAACTAGCTAGTTTTAGCTAGAACTAACCATTTTTTTTTTAGTTTCAGCACTCAAAACTGTTTCCTTGTGCTCAGCACTTGCTCAGAAATCATTGTAAGCACTAAATAAAAGTACAGTTTTGTACCTACCATAAATGTAGATGTTCGAGGATCCACATTGCTGCAGTCCTAACCATTGGGGTAGTCCGCTGTCCAGTCGGCCCGAATACCAAAGTATATGGCTGACGTCGGTCAAGGCGCATTAGACTGATGTCAGGACGTCAGGGTACTAATGCGCATGACCGACGTCATATCCTCAGTCTTTTCTTGCCCCAGATGTCAGAAGACCCTAAAAAGACAAGGCCCAAACCAAAAAACCAAAAAACCCTGCACCAAACATATATACAATATATACAAAAGAACAAGAGTATATCCTAACCCACACCACCACCCCTAAACACAGAGGGGAAGGAGGGAGGGTAAATTGGACTGCAGCAATGTGGATCCTCGAACATCTACATTTATGGTAGGTACAAAACTGTACTATGTTCTTCATTCCACATTGCTGCAGTCCTAACCATTGGGTAGAATCCCAAAGCAGAATTAAGGGAGGCTGGCAAATCATAAGGAAGCAGGAGCTGTCAACATGCCTTGCAAAATAGCTGTGGCAAAACCAGCCCTAGATTTAGAGTAGAGAGGAAGATGGTAATGCTTAGAGAAAGTATGCACTGAACTCCAAGTAGCTGCCTCCAAAATATCCTTAGTTGCCACCCCTTAGAAATGCTGTTGAAGTGGCAGTAGCCCTAGTGGAATGAGGCCTAATCCCAGCTGGAATCTCCTTGCCATGATGGGAATAACAAAAAGAAATGCAAAACCCAATCCACTTAGAAATAGTTTGCTTAGACACAGGCTTGCCCTGAGAACTCGAAGCAAAAGAAACAAACAACTGCTGAGACTGCCTGAAATCCTTAGTCCTGCTTAAATAATAACGCAACTGCCTATGTACATCTAAAGTGTGCAAAATCTTTTCCCCTTATTTTGGGGATCTGCATAGAAAGTAGGCAAATGAATAGTTTGGTTTAAAGCCACACTAGAAACCACCTTAGGCATAAAGGAAGGATTAGTACGTAATGATACCCTATCCTTATGGAAAATCAAAAAAGGCTCTACTGCCATAAGGGCCTGCAACTCAGAAACCCTTCTTGCAGAAGTAATAGCCAACAAAAAGCAGTCTTCCATGACAAGTATTTCAATTCAGCAGTAGCCGCAGGCTCAAAAGGTTGTAGAGTAAGTTTTTCCAACACAAAATTGAGATCCCAAGCAGGAGTAGGAGCTCTACGTGGGGGGTCTTATATTCTTTGCCCCTCTAAGAAACTGCTTGAACAAAGGATGCGAAAACAATGGTGGGTCACAATCATAGTGAGCTGAAATTGCTGCAGCATGAATCTTAATGGAAGAGAAGGACAAACCTTTGTCCAATAACTCAGTAAGATATTGAAGAGCCACACTCAAATTAGGCTCAGAAATCTCCAAATTCTTTGCTGCACTCCAAAATAAAAATCTCTTCCATTTCTCTGCGTACACTTTCCTTGTACTAGGTCTTCTGGCTTCCATAATCACATTTAAAACTTGTTGAGGAAGTTGAGACCTGCTGTGTTTCAGAACAGAATATGCCAGGCTGTTAGATGAAGAGAGTGAAGCTTGACATTGAGCAGGCGACCGTCCTTCTGAGATAACAGATGTGGAATCAAAGGCAAAGGCCATGGAGGCTTCCTTACCAGACTCCTTAGTAGTGGGTACCAGTGTTGCGAGGCCAATCTGGAGCTATTAAAATCATCCTTGGCTTGTCTTGTCTGACCTTTAGGAGCACCTTTGGAAGAAGAGGCAGAGGTGGAAAGGCATACACATGAAGATTTTTCCAACTGAAAGAAAGAGCATCCACTTTCCAAGCTGTGTGATGAAACCCCTTTGTGCAAAACTTTGGCAGCTGGTGGTTTAGTGGAGAAGCGAACAGATCTATGTCTGGAGTTCCCCATGACACTGTCAATTTCTGAAATACATGAAGATCCAGTTTCCACTCGTGGGGATCCATGATTTGTCTGCTTAACACATCTGCTAAGGAGTTCTGTGCCCCCGGCAGAAACCTTGCCTGAAGAGTGAGTTGCAAGCTGAGCGCAGTTTCCCATAAAATCATTGCTTGCCTGCATAGAGGATAAGAATGTGTTCCCCCTTGTTTGTTGATGTACCACATGACAGTTGTGTTGTCTGTTAGAATCAACACCTGCCCTGGAAGAAGTAACTCCTTGAAAGCCATTAATGCAAACTGGACTGCTAACATCTCCTTCATGTTGATATGCAGATGCTGAAGTCTGGCAGGCCACTTGTCTTGTATCCACTTTCCATTTAGATGAGCTCCCCAAGCAATGTCCGAGGCATCTGTCGTTAAAATCTGACTCGCCTCTGGCCGGGTCACAGAGAGTCCCTTGTTTAGGTGACATTCCTGAGCCCACCACAAAAATTCTTTTTGAATGCAAGGTATTATTTGAATGACAGTGTCCAAATCCTGGCAGTGCTGTGTCCATACATTTTTGAGATACCATTGTAGCTTCCTCATATGCAGTTTGGCATTGGGAAGCACCAGAATACAAGATGCCATGAACCCTAAGGCTTGAAGGACTGTCCTTGCAGTCAGCCCGGACTGAAGAGATAATTGATGGAAGTAACTGGAAAGATTCTTTTGTTTGTCCGGGGTTAAAAGGCCATCTGGGCTGCTGTATTCAGTCTCACACCCAGAAAGCACATGTCTTGAGAGGGTACTAGACTGGACTTTATTTCGCTCACAGAATACCCTAGGCATCTTAGCACTGCTATGACATATTCCAAATGCTGTAGAAGGTCTTCCTTTTCTTGAGCCAGAATCAGGCAGTCGTCCAAATAAGGATAGATTTGAATTCCTTTTAGCCTGAAGTAAGCTATCACTGGAGCCAGAACCTTTGTGAATACTCTGGGCGCAGTAGATAAGCCAAAGGGCAATGCAGAGAACTGATAATGAGAATTTCCAGCTCGAAAACGCAGATACTTTCTGCAACTTAGTCTTATAGGCACATGAAGGTAAGCTTCCTTGAGATCTAAAGTTACCATCCAGTGATCTTTGCCCAGCAGAGGTAAAAGCTGTTGTAACGTCAACATTTTGAACTTGGGAATGTCCAGATAAGTGTTGAGGATAGATAAATCCAAAATTGGTCTCCACGTGTTCCCCTTCTTTGGTACTAGGAACAGGCGAGAATAAAATCCTAGGCCCCTTTCTGGTACAGGGACTGGCTGAATGGCCCCTATTTGGAGTAACAGAGAAATTTGCTTGTGAGCCTCTTTCCTTTGTGGAGGAGGAACGTCTGGCATGCCTTTGAAAGGGGGCAAGGTATGGAAATAAAACCTGTAACCGTGGTGAATGATATCCAAAACCCATCTGTCTTGAGTAATTAAATCCCAATTTTCTTTGAAAAGAGACAGTCTTCCTCCCAAAGGAGCTGCCAGACGAGAATGTACTGGCAGCTGAAAAGGCAGGTCATTGGGTCTGTTTACGAAAGGACTGACCCCTGCCCTCACCAGAAGTCTGAGCAGGAGAACTCCCTGTTCTAGGCCTAAAAGAACCTTGAGCTCTGCCCCTACCACGTCTAGACCTACCCCTAGACTGGGAATCATAAGCAGGATATGTCCATCCCTTAGTAGGCCAATTTCTGCTAAACTTTGGAGGCTGCACCTGCAAAAAATCTTTAACAGTCTGCATAGATTTAGCCTTGTCCTCCATTTTCTTTAAAACTGCTTCCACAGGCGAACCAAACAAAACATCAGACTGTAAAGGAGCATCCAAAATCCTTGTCTTAACATGCTCAGCTAAATTCTGATCCCTCAACCAAGCGTGCCTCGAAGAACAGAACCAGTGGCAGCCACCCTCGAGGAGGCCTGCACAGCATCAAAACCACACTGCAAAGAATGCTTACCCACTTGTTCAGACACATGAACTAAATCCAGCAACTCTTTACACTCAATACCTTCCGCCAGAGCATCCACCTTAGATTTCAATTGTGAAAGGAGATAATTTTGATATTTTAGCATGTGAAACTGACAATTCAACGCCTCATGGCTAAAGTGGAAGAAGTATACACTTTCTTTCCCCATCTATCCAAAGCCCTTGCCTCTTTATCAGAGGGAACAGGATTTTTAACAACCGAGGCCTTAACACCCTTAGGCCCCTGAGAAACAATTTCTGGGTCTGCCCTAGGACTCTTAAAAGATACTTATGAGCTTCAGGCACCCTATAGTACCTATCCGGTTTAACAGGGCAGGAGGCAAAGAATCAGGGTTCAGGAAGCCTCTGCAAAACATCTTCCACCACATTCAACACAGGAGGTATAGCTAAGGGCCTATGCTGGGGTAAAAACAAGAATTCCCTAAGCCTCTTCCTGGAATCAGAGAAATCTTGGCCTTCCCATTTAAAATGCTCCCTCATGGAATGCAGAGTCTCTGAAAATGAAAAATCCTCAGGAGGAGAAGCTGAAGGAGTGGAATCATCCACATCAGAATCAGAATAATGAGGATACTCCTGCAAGTCTTCAGCCGAAGACTCAGAAGCCTTTGAACACTGTTCAAAACTCTCAAACTCAGGCTCCACCCTAGGCCTCTTATCAGGAGGGGGCATAGAACCTCTAATCATAGTAATCAAATCCTCTGCCATTTTAAGCATATGTTTCTTAGGTACAGAACCTGAAGTGCTAGGAGAAGCCCCCACTGAAGCTAAACTTGGCCTACCTCTCAAAGAAGTCTTGGAAACAGAAGGAGAGGCTCTAACTACCTTAGGAAGAGAGGGAAGAACAGTTACCTGAGAAGCCCCTCAGCCTGGCCTACCTCCTGAGAGGGCACATCCTGTAACAGTAAAGTCTCTGCCTGAGACTCCACAGAAACTCCTGGCAAAACTTCTGGCTCCACTGAGCCTTCTAAAGAACCGACGTCCGGGACTGCCGGTTCTTCAACCCTAGGCTTTGCTGCTTTGTCCTTGCGCTTTTTGGACGAAGCGGGCGCCGGAGCATCCGACGGCATTTTATAATTACAACGCTTCCCAAACACTAACCTGGCACAGTCTAACCTTCTCTTAATAGTGCGTTTGTTAAATCTAGCACAAGAGCGGCAGCCAACAACGTCGTGCTCAGGCCCTAAACAAGGTATACACAAAGTATGGTAATCCCTATGAGGTATCTGTTTCCCACAAGAAATACAGTTATTCACTTTTTCTGACATCCGGTTAAATACTGAGGCAAGAAAACCAAAATGTTCCCAACGGGTACTTAGCCAACTTTGATTCGGTCTGAAACTCCGACTTCAGAAAATTTCAGAACGCCAACCTGCACTCGCAAAACTGCTTCTGCATCGGACCATGCGGCAAAAAAGACTGAGGATATGACGTCGGTCATGCGCATTAGTACCCTGACGTCCTGACATCAGTCTAATGCGCCTTGACCGACGTCAGCCATATACTTTGGTATTCGGGCCGACTGGACAGCGGACTACCCCAATGGTTAGGACTGCAGCAATGTGGAATGAAGAACATCTACACATTACTACAGCACTTGACTTTCCTCACTTGTCAAGAGGAAAACAGTTCTTTGTACTTAAATTAATAAGCAACTATCCAGGCATGTCCATGGGTCAGCCCCTGGTGGTTTCTCCTGTCCACCTGATGAATCTGGGGGCAATGTAGCAATTACCTCATGTACACTGACAACCCTCTCCTCCTACCACCCAACACTACAACCTGTGAGAGATGCACTTGTATAGCCAAACTGGAAGCCAAGCTCTCTCCAGCCAAGACTGGACTAGACAGTCAAGAGAAGAAGGTTAACACCTGAACCACACCACACACAACACATAGGCCTTCAAAACCCACACTACCAAAACCCACACAGAGAAACACAAAGTACACACCCACATTCATGGAGGCTCTCAATAAAAATCTGCCCATGCAATAGAGACTTCCCAAGCTGAAACGAAGACAACCACCACCCCCCAACACTACCCAAATGAAGCATAGTCCATACAATCAGTGTGCCACTCAACCTCAGCCCATAAGGCAAAACAAGGTACCCAACACACTAGTCATAGGTTACTCTATAGTCAGGCACACTGATGTCCCACTCACCAGGCTAAACAAGAAGAAAGTTACTGTCAGGTGCCAGGATCCGTCACATAATGCACACACTCAGGTCACTCCACAACAAGTACAAATTTGACTCTGTCATTGTCCATGTTGGTGTGAATGACCTGAGACATACCTCCCTGGACTACATGAAGAGAGACATGGAGGAGCTCTCAGATCTTGTAGCCCAGGCAGGTATGACCCTAGCCCTGAGTAGCATCCTGCCATCACCTAGAATGATACCACAGTACAAGGACAACATACTTGACTTCAATAATTGGCTAAGCTTCTGGTGTCATTTTAAGGGGATCCAGTATCTGTCTGCATGGGATGACATGGTTGACATACCATGATGCTTTGCTAGAGACAGCCTGAACCTGTCACCCCTGGGATTCAGGATACTGGCTAAGGCTCTTGCCACCGCTACAGTGCCTTTTTTAGGCAAGGTTCAAATGCTAAATTCACCACCATAACAGGTACAAGCAAGCAAACTCTGAGGGTAATGCTACTCAATGCTAGAAGTCTAAACCTCAAAATGCACTCACTGGAGGCACTCCTTAAAATGGAGAACAACGACATCTGTGCAGTGACATAGACCTGATTCAAGGCTCCAGAGAGCACTGCTGCATTACCAGGCTATAATTCATACCACTCCTTTCGCCCACCTAACTTAGACCGAAACACTAAAAGCGGCATCATCATTAAGAATATCCACAACCTGCAGGCTAGTTTCTCAACATAATGCATCTGAAATTATCCAAGTATAACCAACACTGGCCAAGACTTCAATCCAGGTTGTAGCTTGTTACAGATCCCCCGCCATGCCCCAGGATTCCCACTCTTCATTGCTTAAGATACTGGAAAATATTAAGGTACAACCCAATACCTTAATTATGGGTGATTTCAACTACTCCACCATCAACTGGGAAAACTACTCATGTACCAACTCATTCGCTAAATGTTTTCTGGAATACATACATTCCAATGACTTGGATCAGCTTGTCCACATCCCCACCAGGGCAGCAATATCCTGGACCTGGTCATTACCAATATGGGTAACCGGTGTTCCACCCCAGTGGTCAGCTCCTCATTGGTCAGATCCGACCACAAGCTAATCACCCTAGACATCCATACCCCACCCCCAATTAAGGAAACCACCATCAAAAACTGCTCCAAAGCCAACTTCATGCTTCTTAAGACAGAAGTGGCAAACTTTACGACACCCATGCAGATGGAAAATAGAGGTACGACTGCTGAATCTTACACAAATGCACTGTATAAGCACATACACGAGTGCATGGATCGGGCCATCCCCAACAGAATCAAGACACTATCTTCCAAAAAAAGGAAGCCAATCTGGTGGTCTCCTGCCATAAACAAACTCTACAACAAAAGGAAGAAGCTGTTGCAAAAAGGAGTAAAATCCCAAGATTGGAGGAACTCCCTGGTCAGCCTCAGCAAGAAGCTGAGAGCCCTCATAAAATCCTCCAAAGCCAGTTATGAAAATAAAATCGCCACTGATTCCAAAGACAACCACAAAGCATTCTACAGCTATGTCAAGAATCTCAATGGCAACACTCAGATCCAGAAAAAAACGATATTGCCAACATCCTGGCAGACAGGTTCAGTACTAACTTTACCCCCCTTTCACCCTCCAAAGGGCACATCTTAATACCAGAAGAATGCAAAGCCCCTGTAATCATGGATGCACAAGTAAAGACCACACTCTCCAAAGCCAAGAACACAGGATCCATGGGGCCAGACAACATCCCAGGCTGCATACTGCACAAACTACAGAACGAACTGGCACCCCACCTAAATACCATTTTCAGTCATAGCCTTACCTCAGGCTATGAGCCTACTGAATGGCGCACAGTGACGGTTATCCCACTCCATAAAGGGGGTGCCACCATGGACCCCGGAAACTACCACCTCATTAGACTAATGAGCCTGGTCTGCAAGGCCATGGAACGTATCATCTTGAAGCTTATAAACAAAGACATAGGTAACCTCCAAACCCTGGACTCCACTCAGTTTGGCTTTGTAAAAGGTAGATCATGTCTACTAAACCTGACTGACTTCTTTGAAGCAGTCACTAGAGCTGTAGACGAGGGCAAGGTAGTGCACACAGCCTATCTTGACCTCGCCAAGGCTTTCAATACTATCCCCCACTCTGGAGTTATAGATAAACTCACTAAAATGGCCATAAATCCCTATGTCACAAAATGGGTGGTCAACTAGCTCACCAACAGAACCCACACAATAAAAGTAGCCGACTCCAAGTCCGATTTCAGACCAGTGATGAGTGGAGTACCACAGGGTTCGGTCCTGGGACCTCTCCTGTTCGGCATCTACTTCTCTGAAGTGCAGGCCAACATAGAAGGTGTTTGGCTACAAAGTTTGCAGATGACTGCAAACTGGAAGCCATAATAGAATCACCTAATGATGTAGACATTCGACAAAAGGGCCTCACAGAGACAAATGTTTGGTGTCAAAGTCATGGCCTCAAGCTGAATGGCAAGAACTGCACTGTCATCCCCTTTGGGAAAAACTCTGTACCCATTAACTACCACAAAGGCGGTAGACTGAAAGTGTGATAAGAGACCTCAGGACACAGGAGTACAGTAGTCTCTCCTTTGATAACCACTTTGCCACAGTAGTCAGGAAATCCTTCTACGTGGCAGACCTCATAACAAAAGGGTTCAACTCTAGAAAAAAGGAGGTCATTGTTCCTCTCTACTCACCCCTCATTAGACCCATTATAGAGTACAATGCATCGTTTGGCATGTACCTCACAAGACACTTACAACAATTGGAAAGGCCACAGAAATACCTCACTAAGTGGATTACCGACCTCAAACTGATGCCATATGCAGACCGTCTCAAAAAACTCCAGCTCTACTCGGTCGTATATCACCTACTCAGAGGAGATCTCTACCTAACATACAAAGGTATGTCAAACCCAGAGCTGATGGACATGCTATACTTAAAGAAATGCCAACCTCTCTGAACCACACGCTCCAGGGACCTAAACCTTGTCACCACAATAAACAGAACATGCTGGAGAGAGAGATTCCTGACTCAGAGACTTCCCATACTCTGGAACAAACTACCCATTCATATCAAGCAAAGCTCTTCATTGGCCCTCTAAGAAAAATCTTGACGACTGGATGGGAAATACAAAATTCACCCTGGGGATCACTTCTGTGGCAGTGCTTGACAGGGGCACAGGAAAATAATTTTCTTGGGTGGCGAAAGCCAGGGAACCTTTTTGGCTAGGTTTATATAGGCCCCAGGGCTGATAGCCTAGTACCTACCTATGAATCGATAAGTTTGGGAACTAGTTGGAAAAAACTCATAACGATCTGCAAGGCTTTGTTTAACAGTATTTTAAGAGGAGAAGTACCAACATCTTGTAAAAACACAGTGGTAGCTGTAATACCTAAAGAAGGTAAAGATCCATCAGATCCAGCTTCATACAGGCCCATTTCAATACTAAAACATGATTATAAAATGTTCATGTCTACAATGGCTAAAAGAATGGAAAACATTTTGCCAAAATTGATAGATATGGATCAATGTGGTTTTACGGAGGAGAAGCGAAATTTTGACAACATTAACAGAACATCGATGATCCAGAGGGAAGCAAAATCCAAGACAACATTGTTGTTGGTGGGTCTTGATACACAGAAATTATTTGACAGTGTAAGCTGGGGCTTTATGGGCAGGGCAATGGAAGTATTTGCATTTCCTGAAAAAAAATTATAAGGTTGATTAGGAGGATATATGAGGAATTGAAGGCAAAAATTTAAGTGAGTGGAGTCCTCCCTGATAATTTCTGCTTGCTCAGAGGACCCAGGCAGGGGTGTCCTCTTTCCCCTTTGTTATTTGCATTATATTTAGAACCACTGGCAAAGAAAATAAGGGACTCAGAAATTCAATGATATAACTAGTATGGTAGCCAAAAAAAGCTGGTTCTTCTCGCAGAGGTATTATTTTACACCTGACAAAACCAGAAAAAGACATTACAGTGTTGTGGAACATTTGGAGACAGATGAAGACCTGTTCAGGATACAAAATTTATGAAGCTAAAACAAAGGCAATAGCACTAAATTATGCCCCCACATATGAACTGGTTCAGCAATATCCATATTTATGGGGACACGATAAAATGAAGTATTTAAGAGTATGGATTAAAAAATGATTCTTGTGTGGCAGCTAAGGAAATGTGGGAAGAGACTAAACAACAGATAATACAAAATCTGAGAAAATGGAAGCTTTTTTATATGGATATGGATTGTAAGATACAAGCAGTTAAAATGTTTTTAGTCCGATTAGTCTTACAAACAGGTCAGGCATATTTTTTATCAATAAGAGGGGATGCTGTGGATAGCAATTAATAAAAAGCTGAGGGACTTTATTTGGGAGGGGTAGATGGCAAGAGTCAAGTGGGATAAGCCGATTCTTCCTGTAGAACAGGGCAGATTGGGATTATCCAATTTGAAAGGGTATTTCAGAGCTACACAGTTAAGGCTCCTATGCATAGCACAAGCACAAAACTATAATTCACAGTGGAAAGGGATGATGATGAAACGGGAAAGCTTAAGAAACAAGAAGAGACTGGTATTTTGGATGCAGGCCTTTAGAGAGAATAACAATAATCATGCAGATTATTATATCCATAAAATAGCAGATAGTATTCTAAGAACTAAACCAACACGCGAATGAAGAAAGGAGATTCTGCTGATAGGGATGACTGCAATCGGGGATATAGACAATAGCCAAGAGGGGGCTGGAATTAATTGGAGAAAACTGGCAAAAGAACCAAGGTATTGGGAGCAAATAATTAGAAAGGGGAAGATGACAGAATGGAAAGATGCCAATAATTTATTTAGACTGCAGGTTAGAGATTTCCTTCCCTGTTAAGGATTGATATCAGCATATAGGCAAAGATAAAGAAATGGGGGGGGGTCCTAAAATGAAAGACCAGCACTGGTAGAGTTTTTAGTAGAATCTAGAACAGAAGCTGCCATTACAAAAGGAATAATAGGTACCGCATATAAAATATTGCATTATAACTATAAAAATCAATCAGAGGAGGTTAGAAAGGAATGGGATTAGAGACTGGTTAAGCAAATGACAAAGAAACAATGTGAGGATATATGTATGTCTCCCAAATATGCAAAAAAAAAAAAAAAATCTAGAAGATTCAAGGTAGGCAGCAAATGCTGGAGGTGTGATGGGGAAGAAAGAGGTAATTGGGAACATATTTTCTGGAAGTATGGTGAGTTGACAGACTTTAAGGATTCCCTGCAGGATGCACAGTCAGAGATGCTGGGTGGTCAGACTGGGTGTTAAGAGGGGATGATTTTTGTGAGCTATGATAACAGAATCGGAATTGCCTAGACATGGTAAGGCCTTCTTCTTCTTCTAACCCCTCGTTAGGGGTCGCCACAGTGGATCACCTGTTCGCTCATGACTGGCAGTGGAGTTTTACGGTGTCGAGTTGACAGCCCGGTGCCCAACCTTCCACAGAAGGCACACACATGTAGACATGGTAAGGCCTTGCTGTGTCTAATTATAGTGGCTGCCATAAAAGCAATTACTAGAAAATGGAAATCAAAATCTAAACCAACTATACTAGAAGTAGTGAATACAGTAACAGAGATAAAACTGGAATTGAGAGCTTTAGAAAAGGGTAGGAGCAAACTACATATGAAAAAATGGGAATTGTGGGAACAATACACACAGGGAAGGAATGATGTTTAAAAGAAGGCAGGATTTAAATGAGTTATGTGATATTTAAGTGAAACTGATTGGGTAGATTATAAATGATGTATAATGTTTGCAACTGGGAGTGTGTCAGTATGGTTTGTAATGTACAATGCTTGCAACTGTGATTGTGCCTGTGTGGTTTGTTTTCATTTATATAAATGTATGATTGCCTATGTCATAAGTGTTGTTTGTTTGTCTTTTTGGCTTTTCCCGGTTAGGGGTCGCCACAGCAGAACTCCGGTCCGCTAATGATCAGCAGTTGATTTTTATAGTGCTGAGTTTCCAGCCCAAAGCCCAACCTTCATCGAAGGCACACGCATGTCTTTCGGAGGCCACTCGACCGTGGGGGGGGGGGGGGGGGACATGCAGACTCCACACAGAAGGCACTCCAGCAGAGAATCGAACAGGAGAACCTCTTGCTGTGAGGCAACAACAACTACTGCTGTACCACAATTTAATAAAGATTTTTCCTGTTAAAAAAAGGGAGGGGGGGACAAGAATTGAATAATTTATGTAATGTTGCTTAGGTCATATGATATATAGCAACATATGCGAAGTATAATGTTTGTTAATGTTAATTTAATACAATTTGATTACTTTTATATAAATGTAAATTTGCCTATGTCACAAATGATAATTCAATAAAGGGAATTTTTTTATTAAAAAAAAAAAAAAAGGAAAAGAAACCAACATTAGATCCCAATACACTTAACTTCTATCCAATCACAAATCTTCCAATCTTTGGTTGTTTTTGTGCAGCTTTAGGCCCATCTTTTAGATAATGGACTCATGCACAAATTTATTTCAGTCTGGGTTTTAGACTCATCACAGTACAGAAACTGCCTCATTCAGGTAGTAAATGATCTCCTGATGGTGAGAGACTAGTGTTTTTATTAATAATGGTCTTTCTTGATCTCTCAGCTGCATTTGACACTTGATCGTAGCAGTCTGATCGATCATTTAAACTTGTACTTGGCCTCACTACTGCAGCCTTAGACTGGTTTGCATCCTCCTCTCAGATCAGTGGAAAACATATGTATGTTCATATTTGAAGAAATTCTCACTCTACTCTTTGGACTGTGGAGTCCCAGAGGGTTCAGTCTTAGGCCCAATAATGTTCACAGTGTGTATGCTTCCATTAGGAGAAGGGGTTTATAATACCATTGTTATGTGGGTGATGCACAAATGTACCTCTCTTTCCCTCGAGATGAGATGATTAGAGTGCATTCCTTGGCTGACTATCTTGAAGCCAGGCACCCATGGCTTTCTTGTAACTGGCTGAAACTAAACACTTCCAAACTGAGGCCATGGTGGTTTCATGCTACACTTCCAAATTATATTTTTTTATGACGGGAATAAGTTGTCTCAGACTTCAGGCTGACATTCTAGAACCAACTGTCAGCTGTTATGATATTTCCATCTATGAAATATGGATCATAGGTTAGTACTAAGCTAACTGTCCTTGTGAGCCATTGTAAGCCTAGCCAATTATGCCTTGTGAGACCCTGCACCTTGTGTTTGTAAGGCAAACACCTTAACCATTAGGCCACCCTCCAAAACCATATATCCCAAATATGGAAACATTTCTAACATAAAGTACTTTTTTATCTCAAGTTGATCTTTCAGTAGTAGATTCATGCCTTAGTTTTATCATGACAGAATATTGCAATTCCCTTCACCTAGGTCTTCCCAACACTGAACTTGATTGTCTACAGTTGTTAGAGAACATGCTGCCAAGTTACAAACTGGTACTTCACATTACCAAAATATTACCCCTGTACTATGGGTTCTGTAATGGCCGCCTGCCTGGCTTAGGATTATCTATAAAGTCCGGGTGTTGGTATATTAGTCTTTGCATGACTTGGGTCCTTCCTACATGAATGAATAAGTGGTACCACATACTCAACTAGTATTCTACACTGAGCCACTAAAGGGCTGTTTGTCGTACCATGGACACATTTTGAGAGCTCTGGTGTGCAAATTTTTGCCTGTCAAGTTCCTTAACAGTGGCTTCAGGAGTGCTCAACACTGGCGGGCTTTCATAGTTTAGTTAAATCACGCTTCTTCGATTTTGCATATGAATGAGATGGATGATTACCCTACTCTACCATAAATTCTGTTTTTGTGACTGTATTTGCTCACTGTATTTACAACTGTTAATGGTGTTTTGTGGAAAAGCACATAAATTGAAGATGAAGTTGAATGTATAGAATTGCCAAGTGGGGTGCTTCCTAGTGGCCTCAATGATGTCTGAGACCTCAGCAAGAAAATCTATCAGGATCAGGTACTGTACAGTAGTAATCAGGCTCCAACATTAGGCTGATAATCAGGCTCTTGTTATGAGTGACATCAACTGGTAATACCAACAGGCTTTCCTGTACAGGCAAGTAGTTGACTGCATGAAACTACACTACTCAGCTACCAAACAATGATGATGATGAATTTTCATTTTCATTTTCATTTCAGAGCTTTGCAAAGAGAAGCAAATAATTTACAGGAATATGTATAGAAATATCACATGATGTGGAGTGGAGAATATACTTATTGCCACCTCCTGTTGTCCTGTTGTCCTGTTGTGCTGAGCCAGAGAAAGGAGGACCATATTATATCAGGCAGCAAACCCGGGCTGACATCTACGGTACTTTACTTATGTAAGATTCTGACTAGGCACTATCTCTGAATCTGAAGCTCCAAGAAAAGACTCATTCTCTTACCAGGTAATAAGAACTGCTAAGAGAGTGAAGCCCCTTGTATATGTCCAACTGCCAGACTGCTGCCACCTCCCTGCTTAGATATCACATCACTGACTGCTTGTCTGAATGAGTGAGGAGAGGTCCCAGAATAAAGTCTTCTTGCAAGACATTCAGGGTAAATAGCAAAAAACAAACAGGCACTTAACACCAAAACAACTGAATAAAACAAATGTATTTAATAGATGGCATGACACTTCACCAGACCAACAATAACAGTAAATCTTAGTTCACTTCTCTCCTTGTTGTTCTGACATATTTCACATCATAACTACATGCACAATTGAAAAAGTCTCAGTACATCCCACAAAAAAAATCATCTTTATGATTTTTCAGCTGTACCTTCTCAAACACATCTCTAAACAAGATTGCAGAAATTCATGTTGATTCTTCCTCTTGAATCATCCTTTTTAATTTACCATCCACCGATCCACTGGACTGCACCACACTGATTTCTATCTCAGAAGCATTATTCCCATCATCATCACACTTCCACTGTTCTCCATTTCATTAAATACACTCTTACGCTTCTTAACAGTCTCTCGATGCAGCACGCTGCTGCCTGCAATCACCACCACCATACTCCAATGCTACCTGCACCAGAAATGGAAGCCTCTACAAGAGTAGAGGCTCTTTTTTTATAACAAATTTATTATATACAACATATACATTATATACATTTGCAATTGCTTACGTCTATTTCATAAATCATATAACATCATATATTTCAGTTACTCCCCCCAACTCTTTTTTCCACAACCAAAAACATATCTTTTTCAAAATTTCAGCCAATACCCATTTTCCATTAATCTTTCATTCCATATGACCCACAAAACATAACATAACTTTTTATAATTTTTTTTCACTTCCTCTGGTTTCTTATTACCATAATATCCATACTCTTTCATATTCATGTTTAAATCTTTCACAGTTTTAGAAATATTTTAATACATTACTTTCATATAATTTTTCTTACAACTCTTTTACTCTTATACAATTCAGAAAAACATGTTCCGTCATCTCAATTTCTCCACAATAATTACATATTCTCTCCTGAATCCTATTATATGGTATGTTTGCATTAACAAGCAATTTACTTATCATTAACCTCCACGAAGTCTTTACATTCATATATTTTTTGCTCTATTTAAGCCTTATTTTAATTGCCTTTCTTTTCTGATTATCCACGTTTTTCCAGGGATAAATATAGTAACATTCTCGCATTACATTTTCATACCAATCTTTTCTATTCTTTTGTACATTTTCCATTTATAATTTCCATAATAATATCTTGTTTTGATATTCTTTAATCTCAATATTATTGTTATTCTTCCATCTTTTTCCACATCCTAGACTTTCCCATACATCTTTATTCATATTTTTCAATACATCATTTATTATACTTTTATTTCTTCTTTTATTCCCCATAATGCTTTATACAGATTCAACAAAACTGCATGAACTATCTGATTTATTAATCCTAATCCTCCTCCTTGCTTCACATACAGAACTCCTCTCCTCACAGGATTTAATCTTGACCCCCATATAAATGAAAATATAATCTCTAGCAATTATTTTTCATACTTAAGTGGAATCATGTATACACTTGATAATTAGGCAATCTTAACTATCAAAATAGAATGTATTAAATATACCTTTTTATATGATAATCTCTATAATCTCCAAATTACACATTTTTTGCATCAATCTTTCCATTTGTATTTCCTTTTTATATTAACCCCAAATGTTATTCCTAGAATATCTGCTTCTTCACTATTAACATAAATACCTTCCAATTCACCTAAAAAAAATTCCTTTACTTTTATCCTTATTAATGCTTAGACAATCACACTCAAATACTTATTTCTTAATTCCATGTTCCTTCCATCTCATATTCTTAGTGATTAACACTATATCATATGCATAAGTAAGAATGACTGGAACATATATTCCCTCTGTTATTCTATACCTTGCCATTTCCAACTCTCTATTTATTGCTACTGCAATCATATTCATAACTAACGCAAGTAAGATACTACTTGCAGGGCAACCTTGTCTTAGTCCAAGTTCTATTTTTATTTCTTTACTTAACCATCTATTTAAAATGATTTATAATGTTATTCTCATATACTTATAACTTTTATTTTATCACTTATATTATAATCTTTTTATATGCTTCATAGTTCTTCATACTGCATTTAATCAAATGCTTTATTCACGTGCCCAACTAATACTTTGGTTTCCACGTTTTTTATTTATAATATCGTCTATTACCCCTCTTAATATCCATAGCAAATCCTGACTTCCGTTCCCTTTTTTTCCAAAAATCATGGAAACCATCAACCTATCCACACCTTTCCCTAATCGTTTCTCTATTATTCTCATAAATAATTTATAATCTGTATTATTTAATACTATTGGTCTCCAATTCCTAATAGCTTCCTTTTTTCCATATGAATTTCATGACCCCCATACATATTTCCTTGTTATTTATCCCTTTTTCTAAGCATACAGTCAGTACTTCTACAAAATATACCTTTTGCCGTGCTTTCATATTAGAATACATATGATATTCAATTCCATCTATTCCTGTAGCTTTCTTCAAATCTCTATATATTAATGTTTTGCCAAATTATCCTATACTTAACATTTTTCCATAATCTCATTTTCTTCTTTGCTTAATTTTCTTACCTCCCGTATTTGCCTCTTTTTAATGTCTACATTCTTGAATGTATTCCTTATGTATTTTTGATTACTTCAAATATTTTTTCTTGCATATTTACTTTTTCTCCCTTATTTTCCAATTCTCTTATTACACACTCATTTTCTCTCACCATCTTACTCAAATACAGAGCCACTTCTTCCTTCTTTCCTTGTAAACACTATCTTTGCCAATATAACATTTTCTTTATCCTTTCTTGATTCATCTATTTCCTTCTCCTGTCCATAAAAATTCTTATTTCTTAATATAGCTCTAAATAATGTATGACTTAGCCTATATTTCTTCTTTTCTTTCTTTTTATCATCTGACCCTCTAAAAAGCACTTTTTATATTTTCCTTTAAAACAACCACAAATCAGTCCAATTTTCATAAAATATTCTCATTTCTACATGATATTCACATACTCTATCCATTTCATTTCTTTCCTCTTCATCTAAATCTTTTTCATTTAATCTTTTAATACCTTTACCTATCCGTAAATATTCTTCTTTTTCTTTTACTTCTACCTTCTTCTTTCGGCTTTTCCCGGTTAGGGGTCGCCACAGCGGATCACCTGTCCGCTCATGATTGGCAGTGGAGTTTTGCGGTGTTGAGTTGCCAGCCCAGCGCCCAACCTTCCACAGAAGGCACACACATGCACGCACTCGCACAATTTAGTGTGTCCAATCCACCTACAGCATGTCTTTGGGATGTGGGAGGAAACTGAAGCACCAGGAGGAAACCCACACAACCACAGGGAGGACGTGTAGACTCCGCACAGAAGGCACCCCACCCGAGGATCGAACCGGAGAACTTTCTTTTACTTCTACCCATATAGCCAAATGATCTGAGAAACTGGTTTCCTTTGTTCCTTCGTCTATATTTTCTATCATTTTTAAAGTATCAGATATTATAAAATAATCTCTGTTTTTATCTCATTTCTTTTATAAGTCCAATGTACATTATCCCATATACAGAATTTTCTGCTTTTCATTATTTAATATACTGTATTCACATCATTCCCTTCTTTTTTCCTTGTCCTTAAATCACAATTAAAATCTCCACTAACATTATGTCTATATTCACTCTCATATAGTTTAGGATTCTCTAAACATTTCTTCTCTTCCTTTTTTGTGACATATGAATATATTGCAATGATTCTTTACACATCCGTTTTATATCTTATATCTATCACTGTTATTCTACCCAACTCAACTAAAGTCTAATTTAAAATCTTAACCATTTCACTACATAGCACAGTTCCTGAACATGTATCTTTCACCATGTTCCATACAAGACTCCCATGCCAAAAATGCTTCCTTTCTTCTTCCATCAAAATTCTTGTATCTTCTAAAGTGATTGCATGCATATCGAATAGCATACACAATTCTACAACACAAAATTTTCTTAACAATTTTTACACTAACATTTATCGATAAAACCTTCAGATTCTTCTAATTTTATTATTTCCCATCTTAACCATTATCTTTTTTTCTTTCATAATCACACTTCTAAATTTTCTCTTCCTATCTCTTACCCTTCTCTCTACTGAATTTATTTTACTTCTTACTATTTTCCAACTATCTTCCTCTTCACTTATTTACAGCACTGATTGTTCTTAATTTTTTATTTTCTTTATTCGTCATGTTTTTGTCATCTTTTTGTACAATATTCTGCATTTCATATTCATTTTCTACATTTTTTGCATCATGCACATTTTCTTGCTTCTGTTCTTTTTGTTCAACATGCAAAGGTTCATCACAATTAATTGAATCATGTCCCGTTTTCCCACATTTTTTACACTTCAAATCACATTTCTTTGCTACATGTCCCACTTTTCCTTAAACAAAACATTTTCTTTTATCACAAGGAGAGGGTCACAGTAAGCTGCCTATCGGGCGCTAGAATCCGCCACATAACACAAGCACTCGGGTCACTCCACGGCAAGTACAAATATGACACAGTCATTGTCCATGCTGGTGTGAACGACCTGAGACGTACCTCCCTGGACTACATGAAAAGAGACATAGAGGAGCTCTCTGATTATGTAGCCCAGGCAGGTATGACCCTAACCCTGAGCAGTATCCTTCCTTCACCAAGAATGATGCCACAATATAGAGACAAGATGATCAGCTTTAACAATTGGCTTAATGTCTGGTGTCATTCAAAGGGGATCCAGTGTCTGTCTGCCTGGGATGGCATGCTTGACAAGCCACGCTGCTTCGCAAGGGACGGCTTGCACCTGTCACCCCTGGGATTCCGGATATTGGCTAAGGCTTTTGCCACCCCCATAGTGCCTTTTTTAGGCAAAGCTCAAATTCTAAACATACCACCCTAGAAAACAAAAATGGGAAGAAACTGAGGGTAATGCTGCTCAATGCCAGAAGTCTAAATCTCAAAATGCACGCACTCGAGGCCCTTCTCAGTATGGAGAACATCGATGTCTGTGCTGTAACTGAAACCTGGTTCAAGGCTCCTGAGAGCACCCCGGCACTATTAGGTTTTACCTCATATCATGCTTTCCGGCCCCAAAACCCGGACCACACCACAAAAGGAGGGGGTGTATCCATATTCATAAAGGATACCCACACCTCCAGGTTGGTGGCAACGCACTAAGCTCGGAAACCATCCAGGTGCAACTAACCATAGGCAAAACTGCTCTACAAATTGTAGCATGCTACAGGCCACCCTCTCAAACTCAGGAACCCCACACAGCCTTCCTGAAGACACTGGAGGGTATAAATGTATCTCCAAACACCATCATATTGGGTGACTTCAACTACCCGAATATAGACTGGGAACATTACTCAAGCCCTAACTTTCTAGCCCAACGGTTCCTGGAGTTCATAAATTCAAATGCCATGGAACAGCTAGTCACTGTTCCCACGAGAGGAGAAAATATACTAGATCTCATTGTCACAAACATGGGGACAAAATGCTCCACACCGGAAGTATATCCCTCATTGGTGAGATCTGATCATAAACTAATCTCACTGGAAATCCACATCCCGCCCCACCCCAAACAA
The DNA here is from genome assembly GCF_019279795.1 of Protopterus annectens. NCBI lineage: Eukaryota > Metazoa > Chordata > Ceratodontiformes > Protopteridae > Protopterus > Protopterus annectens. The sequence goes on from NC_056730.1 coordinate 852,152,738, forward strand.
AAAGACCATAGTGAAGAACTTCTCTAAAGCAAACTTCACACTACTCAAGACTGGTGTGGTATCCTTCAAGGCCCCTGAGCCAGAGGAAACCACAACCCAAGCTGCGGAAGCCCTTACAAATGCCTTCTATGAACACCTCCAGGAATGCATGGATCAGGCAATCCCAAATAAAACCAAGACTCTTTCCACAAAGGGCAAGCGTCCAGTCTGGTGGACCCCAGCCATTAACAAACTTTACAATAAGAGGAGAAAGCTATTACATGATAGAACAAAATCCATAAAAGGGAAGTCACCCCTGATCATTATTAGTAAAAATTACGAGCACTCATAAAATCAACTAAGGCCAATTTTGAGAGAAAAATTGCCATGGATTCAAAGGACAATCATAAGGCCTTTTCAGCTATGTTAGGAACCTGGGTGGAAACTCCCAGATATGCTCAGAATTAGTCCAAAATGATACAAAAATCACTGAACCCACAGACATTGCCAACATACTGGCAGACAGGTTCAGTGCAAACTTCACCCCTCTCCCCTAAAGGAGAGATAACTATCCCAGCCGAGTGTAGCCTCCCGGACATCTCAAATGCGCAGGTGAAAGCTGCTCTCTCTAAAGCTAAAAACACAGCATCAATGGGACCGGATGGTGTCCCCGGCTGTGTGCTACACGAGCTAAATGAGGAATTAACCCCGCACATAAGGCAGCTGTTTAATCTCAGCCTTACCACAGGATACGTGCCCAAGGAGTGGCGTACGGCAACTGTGGTCCCACTCCACAAAGGCGGCGTCTCTACGGACCCTGGTAATTACCGCCCCATAAGCTTAACAAGTCTAGTCTGCAAAGCTATGGAGAGGACCATATCGGAGCTCATAAACAAAGATATAGGGGACTTGCAGACATTGGACCCGACCCAGTTTGGCTTTGTCAAGGGAAGATCATGCCTTTTGAACTTGGTCGACTTCTTCGAAACAGTCACCAAGGCCATTGATGAGGGAAAGGCAGTCCATACAGCCTACCTTGACCTTGCAAAGGCTTTCGACACAATACCCCACTCGGGTATTGTAGAAAAACTTACCAGCTTAAATGTAAACCCATATGTCACAAGATGGGTTGCAAACTGGCTTAAGGACAGAACCCACAGGGTTAGAGTTGCTGGTGCTGTGTCAGACTCCAAGCCGGTCACAAGTGGTGTCCCACAGGGCTCGGTCCTTGGCCCCTATTGTTTGGCATCTACTTCTCAGAAGTACAGGCCAGCATGGGAGGACTTTGGCTGACAAAGTTTGCAGACGACTGCAAACTGGGCACCATAGTGGAAAGTGCATCGGACACGGATATCCTTCAGAAGGGACTCACGGAAACAGATAGCTGGTGCCAGAGCCATGGCCTGAAGTTAAACGCCAAAAATGTATAGTCATACCCTTCGGGAAAAACAAGGTAACCCCAAGCTACCATATAGGTGGCAATCCACTAAGCACAGAAGAGGTTATCAGGGACCTGGGGACCCAGGTTGACAGTGGCCTTTCTTTTGACACTCACATTGCTAAAGTGGTTAGAAAGACCTTCTACATTGCCCACCTGATCATGAAGGGATTCACATCCAGATCTAGTGAGGTCATTGTTCCCCTGTACTCTTCACTTATCAGACCAATGATCGAGTACAATGCCCCATTCGGGATGTATCTCACCCGACATCTGCAGCAATTGGAGAGACCTCAAAAGTTCCTCACCAAAAGGATAAAGGGACTCCAAAATCTGTCATATGCTGCCAGACTGAAGAAACTCCAGCTCTATTCAGTCGCATACCGTCTGCTCAGAGGTGACATGTGCCTGACATACAAGGCCATGTCCAACCCGGAATTAATGGACATGCTCCACCTCAAAAATCCAAATCCACCAAAACCACTAGAGCAAGCGACTTAAACCTTAGCACGGATATAAATAGGACGTGCTGGAGGGATAGATTTATCACTCAGAGACTCCCTATGCTGTGGAATAAAATCCCGGTCCATGTGAGGCAGAGCACCTCGCTGACTCTGTTCAAGAGAAATCTAGACCTGTGGATGGGAGATCGTAGGTTTACCCCGGGAATCATCTCTGTGTCACTGCTGGACAGAGGCACAACAAACTAATGGGCACAGTATTTTTTCATATAAGGGGTGGCGTAAGCCACAAAAATTTGGGCTAGGCTTATAAATGCCTTAGGGCAGATAGCCTAGTATAAACCTATGAACCTATAATTACTTATCAAATGATATTTTTTCCACAAAAAGCAAGTATTTAGCTATCCCTTATATCTTACACAGTCTATATTTCCCTCCACATTTATTACACTCAGGATATGCACAATATTATAATTGTCCATCTTCAAAATTATCCCACAAGCCTCTTTCATCACATACTTTTGTAATGTCCAACACTTCTTTACAAATAGATCTTAAACAGTATTTTAATGTTTCCTTATCTACTTCAGTCTGAAACTGTATAACAATCCTCTTTTTTGTTTCTCCATGAATAGTCTCTACCACATAACAGTTCCACAGACTACATTCTTTTTTGCAAATCTTTTTAAAAAAACATTCCATGTATTGTCCAGTCTCAAATATAATATCACAGTAAGTCTCTCTATTAATATGAATGAAAGCTCTTACCTCGTTAGGTAATGTCCCCAATGGTGCAATAACTGTGTTCCACACCTTGTATCTTTCTAGTTCTTTTTCTTTTTTACTGCTAAGCCAAACAATGAACTTTTTTGGGACCTCTCTCCTTCTCCTTTATTTTTTCCTTCTTTTATCATCGATGCATACGACTTTCTTCTAAAAATTCTCTCACCTTTTCTTTCTGAATCCTATCCATAATATTCCCCCATGATGCCACTGCTTCACTCTCTGTTTTGCTCTGCATTATCATTTCTTTTAAATAATCATCCTGCAACCCTCCTGATTGGAGGGTTGTAACTACACACACTGACCTGGAACCAGAGAACAGATCTTTTTGGAACAAGTACTCTAAATCTTGCAAAGGTTCGATTACCTTCATTCTACCATCCTCCTTCACTTCAACTACCTCCTCCTTCTTCAGCAATTCAACCAAGCCTTCACCTTCGATTTCACTCTGGAAACCATTTTCCAACTCCAATTCCTTTTGCAAACTCATCTCCTCCTGCCACTCACCAGCACAAACACTTACTGTCTCCATCTTCCTTCCAGTTTCTTCAAGCCCCCTTCGTGCCCAGAACAGAAACTGGAAATATAGCAGAAAAACAGTATCTCCTCACCCTCCAAAAAGAGCAGGGGAAATTTCCCAGTGCCTTGCCCAAATTTCAACTAGTCAGTTTGAATACCACCCTCAGTCTCCCCTGAAAAGAGGCCACTGACCTAGTGGGACTAACCCATTCAACAAAGTGCACATAAATAAATGCATGTCTGCTGCAACCTCATCTGAGCCTGTTGCTTTCATTGACTTCATTCTCCTCAGTCCTGTTTGTACTTATTCTAGGGTGCACTCTACTTCCTCTTTTATCATAGACAATGTATAGGGCAGCACAGCTTCTGTAAGGTTTTCTTCGATCAGAAGCTACTTGAAGAAGTCCTTTCATCTGCCTTGATGACCAGTAGAGTGGTGAGCAGGTTGTTGTTGGTGTCCATTATGAATGATGTCTGATGATGACCTTCTTTATACTTCTGTCTTTGCTTTGCAACCTTAAAGTTCCCTTGTGCCATCTGCTAAGTCCCTTTCCAGAAGCCGTAAAAAACATCTGATGCCTTGTTTTTTGCTACTGTGGCTGCCCTCTAAACTTCTTTGTTAGCCAGACAGTACTCTTTCTTAGCCTGGTCTGTCTTTTCCATCTCCCACTTTCTCTTGCACTCCTCCTTTCTTTTGATAACTTCCCGAACTACTGCATTTCACTACCAACTTTCCTTATGTTCTGTACTTCTATATCTGGCTCAGGCACATATCTGTTCTATAGTCTTCAACAAGCTGCTTTAAGACTTGGTCATTGTTCCTCAATTTTATTTACTTCCTGTTCTTTATGAGGTGCTAGAGCTCTAAAAATTTCCTTGAACTCTTGTGCTTTTGCAAGTCAATTTCTAGGTTTTCAGCATACCCTCTCCTCTGTTGGTCTTAGAAGTATCTCTTACAACTGCTTGCAAATGACTACAGCCACCAGTGGCTTATACTCTGGGCCATTTGTTTCACTGGGAATGACTTTGCAAACTCTGATTCTACCCCACTTTCCTTTCCTTATAAGCATGAAGTCTAAGCAAGTTGGATAACAACCACTCATTTATTTTTAACGGGGAAGTCTAACTGGGCTAATACCACTTTTTCATTGGAGGCCCAGGTGGAAAAGCTCCACACTGACATAATATGGCTACAGTTAAAGTGATTACAAAGCCTAATACAGAAGAATGACATACTGTCTAGGGAACAAATCATCTTCAGCTAATATAGTGTGAACCTGTACATACATACATACTGCAAATATTTGGACAGCTATAACAAGATGAAAAAGAACACTGTCAATAGAAAGAGTATTTACAAGTTGCAATTCATAGAGATGACATTAAACACACCAGGTAAATTCTCTGGAACAGAGATTACTAAGTAATATAGCCTAGACAAAAATATATTTGATCTTTGACTAAGAAAGAGATTTTACTAATTCCTTCTATCTGAACATAGTCAAAGTATACAGGTGGTGGAAGTAGGGAGGGACTAATTCAGCCTGGGGTAGTGCAGGAGCAGAGTCATTTTATTTATGTAGCCTTTTAGTAGTTGTTTGAGTTTGGAGAGGTCAGAGGGAGATTATTTTTCAGAGGGATATAATTCCAGTTTTAGCAACAGAGTACGAATAGAGACTTTGACCAGAGTATTTGTGAGGTTTAGATATGCTATGAAGATGTTGCTCATTAGATCAAAGTAGTCTATTAGGGTGATAGTAATGAAGAACAGGAGTAAAACCAGGGCAGTCATCAGCTTTGTAAATGTGTGTGGAAATTGTTGGATGTAATCTAAGTGGTGAGGTAGTTTGAGCCAATTCAAAGCATTAAGGGCAATAAAGTGCATGCACACTCTTGTATGTGATCCTGTGACAGTCTCTCTTGCTGAACCACGTGTTGGCCACAATTAACCCATCAGCCAGCAAGCCAGATGTCTAGAATGGCGTTTCATTTTTATTCCTGTTGCAGCATCCATACGAACCCAGGCAGTTTTCATATCTTGTTCTGTCTGTCCTGACATAAGCATTTAGGTCTCCATTATCAACACCAGCTCATATTGTCCTGCTTTATCTTGTATGTCTGTAACTGCTGGCTGAGTGCACTCTTTTCCTCACTATCACAATGCTGCTGTGGGACATAGGGCAGTGTTTAAAATCTCAGCCTATCATTACACTAGAGTTTGAGTGCTACGAGTCTATCACCATTTCTAAAGGCATCCCTCACTATCTTCAGAAGAGTGTCCTTCTCTACAGTTCCTCTACTATTTCTAGTCTGTTCTCTCCCATAGGAGTAAATGCTGGATCCCAAGACAAATGGCTTTGCTGTACTGCCCTTCCACCATGTATTTTGGATACAAAGGATGCTCAGTCTTTTCCTTACCATCATGTAATTTCACTTTCAAGCTGTGCCCTGTCAGTGAATCTACACTCGTTGTAGCAATCCTTAGCTCATGTCTGACAGTTTGCTTGTTTTCTTCATCCACCTTTCACAAGACAGAGTTATATTGGGTAACCCAGGCTGGGCAAATGGATACCAGCCAACCACTAGCTTACTGACTCAGGGCTGTTGGGCTTTATGGCAAGCACACACTGGCCGATACCATCTTAAACACCTCTCACACCATTACCTCTTTGTACTTTTCACTACTTCCTTTTGTTTTAGTTATGCTGTACACCCAGGTGGAGCATGTAGTCCCAAACTGATCAGACATCTACCCTGATTAACAAATCCATAAATAAATAAATAATTTTTAGGTTGTAGAATTACACAACTACACTCCCAAGGTCAATGCTCTAGTATCATTTCAGCTGAATGAGAAATTTAAAGACCATGTTAGATAATAGATATCTTAAGCACTGCCTGGATACTTTGGGTCTGAACTGTCAATTTTCAACACCACGTCTAATTTTCTCAATTGCAAATCTGAAGAAGCGTTATAGCATGACATGTAGTAAATACAGTAGTTTATTCAGTTGTTTTGCATTTGCTACTTCATTCGATAGTTCTTGTTTCTTTTACTAGATCAATATGTATTTTGTACTGCTTAGGGGTATGGAAGACAGTTTTGTACTCCACAATGCTTGAACAATATGGGGAGTCCAACTGAGCACTCCACCCTACAAGAGAAATATCCTAGGTCAAAATACATAATCTATTGTGTTTTAGCAACAGAAGGCCCACCCAAACGTTGTGCAAGACACTCTGCCATTTCATTGTCCACCAAATGGTAGTCTAACATCAGAGGGTCCATGGAAACATGGTGGCAATCACTGACACCTCATAACCAACAGTAACACCTACAACTTCAACTATGCAAATGATCCCATTATCAGGATTCATAAAAATGCAAAAAAGAGGAATTCACAACTACTGCAATGCAACTGGTTGATTATCATACACAGAGAATTTTAGTACTCCTGTAAGAGAGGAAGACCGGACACCCTCAAATAGTCAACACCTGTGCTGCACAACCACAGAGAAAGAGAGACGATTCTGATCCAGCAGCAAATCTGTAGCACTTTTCTATGAAAACGTAAACCGAAATGCATCCGCAGATTGAAACACTATCTCTATTCTCCAAAAGGAAACACTGAAAATGGAAACTGCACACAAACACAACAACTACAAGCCTAAAAATAATCACATTATGCATAAATGAATTTGAGGAAAATACATCTCAAAAGTCCAGTTTAAGTTTCATTGGTTCCATAAAAACTAGACTTAAGAGAATTACATCTCATGGCATACAAATCATAGCAGCCATTATGCCCAGGAGACACGTCAAATCCAATTTTAAATCCCACACTTTGACCTCACCAAGTCTGTGGAATCCCTGATGTTCTGGGGCCCTTTGCCAATGGCAGAAACCATGCCTAGAAAGGTTTATTCTCAGCAGTGATCACTTCTATCAAGTTCATGGCAACACCTATGGGTTTTAGACAAGGGAACACATGGGGTGAGGGTTGATTCATTATCCTTTCATCCCATGTCTTTTTCTCTCTCATTGTCTTCTGACCATCAGCCCTTCTGCAGCCTTAACAAAACTGTACTCCCAGTCTGTGAGACCTAGTCAAAGGAGGCTGTCATCCAGGCAGCCATTTGTTTTCTTGCTTGAACTTATTTCCTATTTCCCTGTGCAACAGCCCGACACAAACAGAATCCCACAATGGCACCCCTGTGACATAAGAATGCCCCAGTGCAGGAGTTCATTCAAGTACACTGCAAGAGAACACACAACTTGGTAGGTACACATGCCTTCAGCCATAGTGCTGTTCATTGCTTCAACAGATTCTATCCAGCAATGCAATGAGTCAGGATGTGCTCCTGAACAAGAACAGTTACTCATTCCCAGCTTCCCAGGTTTGTTACTCCAGTGCCCGAATTGCTAGACTATCCTTGGTCACCAGGGCCACAATCAGGCCTTTACCCCAATGAGTCATACAGCACAAAATATTACCCCTGTCCATCTCAGAGATAAGATGCACAGAATCCTCTGACTCCTCACAGTAGCATTAAAAGGCTGCAGTCCTGCTTCCCCATTGCAGAGAGAGTTTAGTTTGTACATGAGCTTATGAAAAAGACAAGTAAAAAATAGTTATCAATGAAAATCAGGGGACTGTCAGACTACACATTCAGTTTCTTACAGACAAAAGTCCCAATGCTGGCTTCAGACATTAATCTGCAACAGTGTCCTATACCTGGAGGCCTAGCTCCCACCAAAGTGCAAACACCTGTCTGATGTCTAGGCTCTGAGCAACAAACCATGTATGAAAACACTCAAAGGAAACACTGACCTAGGACTGTCTGGTATATTTGAACTTGGAAGCCACAAAGGGGAGTCCTTCAACAAAAGTTCCTGTGACTTGTTGTCCAACAAGTGAATGGACCACAACTTAGAATAAAGTGCACTAGCCATGGCTTACAGACAAGAGTCTGGGAGGTGGTAACACCTTGGAATGTATCCTCAAAGGTTGGAGCTGGGCTGCATCTCTTACGGTCTCCCTTTTCTGCCACTGTGAATGAGTGGTGCATAAAACAGTGTAGTGGTAGCATTGTTGCCTCACAGCAAGAGGTTCTCCTGTTCGATTCTTGGCTGGGGTGCCTTCTGTGCGGAGTCTGCATGTCCTCCATGCATTTGTGTGAGTTTCCTCCCACGTTAAAAAGACATGCATCTGGAGCATTTCTCCCTGGGCCTCCACTGAAAATTGGCTTTGTTCCAAGTCAGACTTTCCTGGTAAACAAATGTTAAATAAATAGTTGAATCTTCTCATAGATTATTAGGCTAATGCCCTGAGGAGGCTTTTCAAAGCCTAGCCAAGTTTTCCCAAAAGAATAATGACGTCTTGTATCCAAAAAAGAGCCAGGCATTTATAAGCTGATTTCAAGTTCAGCTCCTTAAGGACTAGGGAGAGGGTTTAAGGAATATTTGAATGTGAGTGCTTGTGTGAGGGCATACGTACAACAGCACATGTCCCTCTGGCCCAGATTCCTATCATACAGAAAAGATAAATTGTTTAAAATAATTTTTTAATCAGATTATCAATCTTTCTTGATTCCTTGTCCAAAGAAAGTTACCATCACTTTTGTATTCCTGGGCTGCTCCAGACACAGCCAAAGAAGAAGAAAGTTGTGACAGGAAGAAAAATCCATCTATGCAAAACTGTTCCACTTCCCTTATGAGAAATGAGGTTTCTTATATTCTTCAGACATACACTAGAGATCTCCTTCTATTCTCATGTTGCAGTATTCATTACAGTAGGGAGGTTGCTGCCTGCAGTGACACCATCCGGCCAGTATACCAAAGTCTTTGCTCCTGGAGGTTACGTGTGATGTCCCTTGTCAGAGCCATAAACCGACGTAGGGTATAAAAGTGACATCTGCACGTACCCTCTTCAGAATTTTTCTGTCGCAGTGAATGTTGGACTCCTGTTAGACAGTTCCGAAAGCAGGTAGTGCTTTTTTCAGACGACCGGTTACAGTTTCCGTTACAAACATGATGACCGCTTCATCTACCGATACAGATAAGTGACCTGTTGTTTTTTTTTTTTTAACCTCTGATTAGTGTTAAGATGCACATGTCAACTAGAAAGGGGAAGTGTGCTTGTGGGAGACAAATTCCTCACAAGGACAAGGACGAGAAGTGCGTATTTTGCTTAGGCAAGGCCCACAACCATATGTCCTGCCCCATTTACAAATCTTTAGTTATTTGAGAAGCTTCTCATTATAGACACCATGAGCATGAGAGATCCTTCTCTTGGCTGAGGAGAAGGACAATCTCAGTATTTCAGGTGTATGGATTGCAAAGCATCCTGGACATCCATGGCCTACCAAAAGGCTGGTCTAGCTCTTCAACCAAAGGTTCTTCTGAAGAAAACAAGGGAGAAGAGAAGTAATATTCCTAGACACAGGAGAATGGTAAGCACTGCAAACACACCACTTCCTCCTCCCTATGCTGTTTTGTCTACAATTTTTTTGCTTCTCAAGGATTCCTCAACAAAATGATCTCTGACTCCCTGACTGAGGTCTACCCAATTGCTAAATACTATGAAAGGTCTTTAATCAGAGAAAGAACAATAAACAGAGTTCTCATTTCAGTGGAAATAAGGAGGACTCCTCACAAAGCTAACCCATACACTGGAAGAAAGCATGTAGCATCAAACTCTTTGGGAGGAGTCACTATCACAGAAGCTGCTAAGAACAATGGCTAATCAGTCAGTAAGCATGCAATGGAATACTAACACCGCAACAGATCATTTATACCATTAAGACTGGTAGTGTGCTGCAGGTAAGGGAGGAGCTTGAAAACTTCCTCTGTGAAACAAGTAAGAGGAGCACAAGGCTTGGCTGGCTATACCACCAGAAATTTTTTCTTCTAAGGGAAATGGAAGAAGGAGGGAAGTAAGTTCTTCTTCTGGAGTTACACTTACTGTAAGTCGAATTCTGAAGCTCACTCACCACAGAGGACAACAAGGAGTGGCACTTCTGTTTTATTTTCGGATTAAGTACAGCCATTAAAGCCTTGGTGTACTGAGCAAGGAAGGGCTGTTAAAGTCTGTGCACATTTCACATGAAATTGAATAACTTTCTTGTGCTAAGGTAATAAAGGAAGACTGTGAATCTGCATTGTTTATCTACTTCCCTGCCAATTTCTAATGGTTTAAGAAGTGGCAATGAAAATCTCACAACGGGGTAACTTTCCTTGCCATCTTGAAAGCTGATGCGAAAGAACTGATGAAAATGGCAGGTAACTCCTCCCATTAGAAGACCATCCATGAAGTCAACAGTTCTGTGTTGGAAGTGGCTGAAGAAACACTCACATGTGAGCTCCATCTGGTGGCACAATGGTGTAACTGAATAAGGACCTGTGGAAAAGGACTGCTTTGAAGAAGGATGGAAACAGCCAGCACTGCCAATCCCCCTATTTTAAATTATGAACCCAAACATATAAATCCTGTGTGTAATAATCAGAGGTCTCAGGTACAGAAATGCATGCTACGCGTACCTCATGCAGAGGAGCTTTATGTCATTATAGTCTGTGTGTCCTGACATAGAACAAATCTAAGTTTATGATAATTTATTATAAAATTAAGATGGCTTTAAGATTTTAAACTTTCAGCACTGAAACTAACATAGGTGTCATGCTCTAAGGAGAGACGTAAAACTAAAAGAAGTTATGTACCTACCATAACACTAGATCCATACTGTCTTATTCTGACATCTCAACAAGTGGATACACTGGATCTGTACAGCTCAGAGTCCTGCAATTCAGACTTTGAGCTCCAGAGCTCAAGCTCCTCAACTTTCCACAATGCATTGCTGTCCTAACACACCACACACTGAATTTGCCCTACAAAACGTGACAGCAATCCTAAAGATGGAAATTCACAGATATAGTCAACAGGGACACTACTAAAGGAAGCAACAGAGACAGCAACTACTCTTATAGAATTTTTTTTTTGGCTTAGAGGGCTCTACAATCAAAGGTAATATAGTCAGATAGACACCTGATCAGTGGAGCCGTTTTGCCTTGGGAAGGAAACTAACAGCTGATCACTTTTCCTGAAGTCCACTGTATGGTGAAAATAAAATTGCAAGTGATGATGAACTTCCAAAAAATGAAGAAGATTTGTATCCTTACTGAAGAAATTTCAGAAGAAGATTGGCACACTGACAGCTTGGTTCAGAGAGTTTCAGAGGCCACCTTGGGAAGGGAAGCTGTATTAGTCTGGACAGAAACTCTGTTCTCACGAAAAATCAAATATAGAGGTTTACAAGGTAAGTCTTGCAACTCTGAAATCCTCCTAGTTGACATCACAGGTACCAAAAACAAGGGTAGCCATTTCAAATGTTGGGACCCACAAGAGCGAGTCCCAAAACATGAAGACTGAACAGTCAAAAATCAGACTTACATATACAAAGTCCAAGATGGCTATTTCTTGGCATAGTCCCCCCCCGAGGTCTGATAATCTCAAAGTTGGTATATGTATGCTCAGGAGGTGTGCAGGGGGGGGGGGCTTGCCTCTGCAAAAAGCAGTTGAAAGGGGAACAGCAATCTTCGAGATATGCTCTTTTCCTGGGTTTTCAGTCTTTTTTGTCTTGTTGATATGTGGCATTTTGAGTGCTGACATTTCAATAGAAAGCCTTTTCCAGGACAGAAACTTCAAAATCAGTGGTAGCTACAGGTGCAATGATGACTTAGTAAGACTCTATAACACAATAGTGATGTCCAAAAGCAGCACAAGGTGCATCAGAGGAGTTTGCAATGGTAAAGTACCTCTCAACAGTGCTTTTGAAAGCCTGAGGTAAACAATGGGCATATGCCCATTTCCCACGTGGAAATCAGAAATGGCCACAAATAGGACTTTAATCACAGCATAACTAGAACCCAAATAAGAGAGACCTGCCAGGATGTCAAAAACAGAAGGCAGTGCTGTTGAAAATGGATTTAGACCCCTGGAGTTGACCTATACAATACACCTCTTCTACTTATTTCTGTAGGTTTTCCCAGTGGACGGCTTCTGGGAAGAAGATAGAATATGAATAACTCTAATAAAAGATAATAATAGATATCCTGAAATTTCTGGTCATCAGTGGAAGTGGAGAAACCAAGCAGTCAGATTGAGGGTTCTGATGTCCAGGTGAGGTTTGCTGGAGAGATGGGAGATCAAATCTAGAAGAGGATCCAGTACCCGTGGTTGGTACATTAGGTGAGGCCAGAGAAGGGGGGACACAAACTTGCTGAGGCCAAAAGTAGGTGACGAGAATAACTTTGGCCATGCACCAGGCTGCTTTCTGCAGAAACATGACTAACAGAGAAGTTGGAAGGTAAGTGCACAGAAGACTCGCGGGCCAAGAATGGACCAGTGTGTCCCTTAGGGATTTTCCCTCCTGAGGCACCATGGCAAAGAAGCTGCTGCACTTGGTATTGACTAGAGTGGTAAACAGCTTCCAGAAAGGCTGATCCCAACAGCTGAAAATTTTGTTCACCACTGACTTACTAAGGGAACACTCGTGGTACAAAAATAGACCTGCTCAGCTGGTCCACTAAGACAATAAACTTCCTTGGAATATGTATCACAATAAGAAATCAATGGGAAGACCTCTACCACTAGATAAAAGCCCAGCCTTTCGATCTGCACTGTGCAGATGCATGTGTTTAGCGTCTGCAGTATTTATGTCTAAAGATACATTGATGTCTGCAATTTATAGTTTCATCTTGCTGATTAAAATAACTACGTAACACTTTAACACAAATAATTAAGGCAATAAGTTACTAATGAGATACCTCTGTAGTCCTGGGGTGCAGACTTTCATCTATGCCTGCCTGCTATGTGACCAAGTACGTCACTTAACTGGAAACTGTTCCTGAGTCACTTGTGAAAAGAGGTAATGTGCCAGCTCGATATGCTGGACTAACAAATAAGTAAATACATGAACAATAACAAATAGAATTTAGCAAAGTTAATGCAGTTTGTGATAACAAACATGCTTATAGGTCCCAGTGTTTAAAAATAAACCAATAAACCCAGATATCTGAAAGTTAATGAAAGCATACAACACTTAAAAATATAAGTTTAATAAACTGAATCATGTGTTGCACATCAGTAATTAAAATGAAAAATGGGAATTGATAATCCATCTGTTCTTATTATCTCTTCAGTAGATAATCCAAACCTACAGAAAATTTGTTGATCAATCAAGATTACCCACAGGTAAAAATTTGTATGTTTCCAAAAGCATATGTACATATAATTGCTGACAGCTAAAACGGACAGAAAAGCTCAAACAAGCAATAGTAACATTTATGACAAATAGCATGAAATGTAGCAACTAGCTTATACATGCTAATCAAAACAGCACTTCTGATTTTTATACAAAATGTTAAATTTTAGAGATAGTACAGTTGTGTAAGAACTTACCATAACAGCAAATGTCCAGTTGTGTAAGATCTTACCATAACAGAAGATGTCCTATGATAAATGTTGCAGTATTCCAAACAGACGGGTTTTCTCCCACTGATGTCTGTTGGGATACAAACGCATAAACCTCCCCAGAAGCATACATCTGATATATGACCTCAGTTTGCAAGGGCATGGGGTATATAAAAGCAAATGAATGAGCATAATTCCTCAGACTACCTCCAAGCCAACAGTCTGAAGTCACCTGAGAGAGTAGTCACATAGGAGAGGCATATTAGGAGAAGAGACAGACCCTCTTAGACCTACGGTCTGTCACACAGAGCAGCAAAGAAAAGGAAGAATGGGAAATGAATGGACAGAAAGTAGAAGGAGGGTGGTAAGGATTACTGCAACAGTGATCAGTAGAACATCTCCTGTTATGGTTACTTCTAACACAATTGTACTATGTTATGAGTAAAATCACAGTTGCAGTATTCCAAAAAGGAGGATGATTTGCAAAGCTTAAGGGAAAAGAAGGGAGGATGGCTTAGGAGGGTGGTAAGGAATACTGCAACAGTGATCAGTAGAACATCTCCTGTTATGGTTACTTCTAACACAACTGTACTATGTTATGAGTAAAATCACAGTTGCAGTATTCCAAAAAGGAGGATGATTTGCAAAACTTAAGGGAAAAGAAGGGAGGATGGCTTAGAATGGCAAGAACTGTAAATACATCAGAAAGGACTAACCTGGCAAAGGCTACTCTAGACCTGGAAAAGGCATAATTTCTAAAGTGCTTAGTGAAAGTGTGCACAGAAGACAAGGTAGCAGTTTCCAGGATTTTTCGAGAATCTACCTCTTTATTTAAAAAAAAAAAAAAAAAAAAAAAACTCAGAGGAGGTTACTGCTCTAGTAAAGTGAGCTCTTGGGCAACATGGCAAGGACCGGCCATGGTACACATAACATATGGAAATGGACTTAGAAATCCAGTTTGTAATAGTTTGTTTGGATATTGGCTGGCCCAGCTTAGAGTCCATGAAAGAGACAAACAGTTGATTTGACTTACGAATAGACATGATTGTCCAGACAGAATCTCAGTTGTCTGTGCACATCTAGGAAATGAAGAAATCTTTCAACTCTGTTCTGTGGATTGGGAAAGAAAGAAGGCAGGCTGGTGGCCTGGTTGAGGGACATCTCATTTACTGCTTTTGGCATGAAAGAGGGAAGGGGATGATCTTCAGGAGCACTATATCCTTATGGGAAATAGGAAATGAGTGCTTGTAGTTTTGAGACTCAAAGCAAAAGTGACAGCCAGCAACAAAATGGTTTTCCACATGCACAATTTGAAAGTAGAATCACCAGCTGGCTCAAAGAGAAGACAGAGTGAGTTTTTCCAGCACAAAATTAAGATTCCAAGGGTGGGCAGAGGTTTTCTCGGTGGGCTTAAGTGCAAAACTCCTTTAAGAATTGTTTGACCTTTAATAGAAGAAAAACCCAGACCACTTTTCATGAGCTTACATGCATAGGATAAGACAAGACAAACATCTGATTTTATGGAGTCCTGACTCTTTGTTTGACACCATACTGAACATTTATTTTATTTGGCTATGTAGGATTTTCCTGTGGTGAGTTTCTTGGCCTCTTGGAAATCCCAGTGCACTTCCTCAAAAAACTGGTGTCTGAAGGGAATCAGAATCATATTGATCATATTCTTAGGGTGAAGGATGAAAGGTTGAAGTGAAGCAATGAGCCCTTCTGTTATGTAATCGGGTCCACTTTGTGGGGTAGTGTGTGGTGATTGCCCCCAACCAGGTGATAGAGAAGGGGAATTAATGCTGCCTTGACTAAAAGGAACCTACCAGTAGAATATTTGGTTCTTCTTTCTGGATCTTTGGCAGAATTTTTAGTAGCAGAGGAAGTAGAGGAAAGGCATAAAGAAACTCCCCTGCCCATTGGAAGGATAAAGCATCTGTCCTCCTAGCCAAAGGACAAGGATTCCTAGTGCAAAAGAGAGGGAGCTGTTTGTTGGTATCTGAAGCAAATAAATCTATTTGTGGTATTCCCTACTTGTGGACTATATCTAAGAAGGCTTGTTCAATGTGCATCTATTTGTGAGGATCCTCAATAGATCTGCTGAGAGAGGGTGCCAAGGTGTCATTCTGGGACAAGATGTATACTGCTTGAAGGGACATGCTTCATACCTGCCTTGGTGGCTAGGTCCTAAGCAATCTGAGCCAACCTACATAACTGAACACTCTGGTTCCTCCTTGCCTGTTTATGCACCACATGACTGTTGTCTGTGAATAGTCTTAGAGGTCCTGGTCTCCAGAGTTGAGCGAAAACTTGTACAGCCAGAGTGGGAGCAGTCATCTCTTTCAACTTACTGTGTTGGACTGCCAACAAATATGGACCTTGTGGATTTCCATTCATGCCCCTCAAGTCTCATCTGAGGTGCATGTGTACAGTTCTTAACTTGGAGTCTTCCCCTGAAATGCAGGCCTGTATTGAGATTCATCTGTGTCACCCACCACAGGATCTCTGTCTTGACACAAGGCATGAGGGAGATCTTTGTGTCTGGGGAGTAAGAGTTTTGGGAACGTATACTTGTCAGCCACAACTGAATTTTCCTCATATGTAGCCTGGCTAAAGGAAGCATTGGTATGGCTGTTGCTATGAATCCTAGTACCCTGCAGATCTCCTTGGCTGAACAAGCTTGTAGAGAGGTTAGACAGTGGAAATAAGTTGTGAGGTTCTGCTTCTTTTCTTGAGGCAATAAGCCCTGCATATGTTTGATGTCTAGTCTGCAACTCAAGAAAACTAGATCTTGAGTGTGTTGAAGGGCAGATATTTTGAAACTGACAGTGAAGTAAACTTGAGATGCAACAGTAAGAATCAAGGTGAAGAGGCCTGAATTAGCAGATCATTTAGGAATGGGAATATTTGCATTGCTTGAGTTTTGAAAAAAGCTGTAACTGGAACTAGGCACTTTGTAAAGACTCTGGTTGCTGCAGAAAGCTCAAAAGGCAAAGCAGTAAACTGAAAATGCCATGAGCCAGTAAAGAATCTCAGGAATTTCTTTCCACAGCCCTGCTGTCCTTGTCTGATGGTAAGGCACTACCATTTGGCATTAGTTTAGAAGGTTTATCTGATGTTAAGGAAACAGCTGAAGGGTCAGCTACAGCATTCTTGAAAAGGAACCTTAGATCATCCGGAACCCTTGCAGAATCTGTCCTGCCTTTTGGGGGCTGAGAGTCAGGAGCTGTGGACGTGGATGTATAAGCATCCAAAAAGGCCCCCATGATTGGAGGGATAGGGGAAAGGGCTGGAATGCCACGTCTAACAGACTGTGGTAGATGTGCTTAGACTCCCAGTCAAGATTTTTCACCATATTTATAGTTTTGTATCAAAAAGATGCCTTTTCCACAGGGGAGTCTGGAGAGAAGGAACCCTCATCATCTGAGGGTACCTGGCTAGAAGAGTGGATTTGAGAGCAGTAAGCGAAGGAATGGTCATCAGAAACTGAATATTCCTCCTCTGCTGCCTCAGAAAAGATGATTCCACAGTAATGTTTGAGGTGAGTTGGAGGAGCTAAAATAGAAGAAGGCTTAAGAGCTATAATGGCCTTGAACAGGTCCTGAACAAAAGTCCTTCCACCCCTTCTTCCTAAAACGGGAAGCAAAGGAGAAGTGCAGTCTTTTGTCACTTTTTCTTTGGTGTAACATATGCCTGAATAAAGTATGGTGGCTCCAACCACTGACTTAAACCAATCAGTTTTCCAGGAGTTTCTTCCAGTACTAAAAATGTATGGGATACCTTCAGGTCCCTCTGAGATAAAGATCTATGGTTTCCCCTTCTCAGTTGCAGTAAAAATCTCTTTGGAGGTGTGGTTCTGTGATGACATACCAGCCTCCAATGGGGTCACAAAAGGAATGTCTGAGTTAGTCAGATGTACTGTTGGTCTCTTAAACTCCATGGGTACATTGGAATCAGACTGGGCAGACTGCGTCTTAGGCATAGGCCTTTTGAGTATTTTCTTTGGAGCAGAAGGCTCATCAGATGTGGAAAGATCCACCATTTGAGACTGGGCCAAACAGTTCAGTCAATGATTGGGTTTCTAAAATGTGAAAAACAATGACAAAAGGGAACTTTACATCTTGAGAACATAGAACTGGTAAATGGAACAAGATTTGTAATCGTGTTCTATGCCTAAGCAGGAAAAACACTAGATATGGAGTTTTTTTGTAAGGTATTTGACTACCACACTCACACTTACCCCTCCTAGCTGACATCTAACAAAATCACAGCAAAACAGTTTGAACAAGAAGGAAGGTTCCTCAACAGCCACCTACATTCAGGCTGGAAGCAAGATACTCTGAGGAATTACACTCGTATGTTGGCTTTAATACCCCTCACTTGCAAGCTGAGGTCATACATAGGACGTATGCTTCTGGGAATGTTGAGGCTTTGGTACCCTGCCAGATGCCGGAGATGGAAAACCCATCTGTTTGGAATACTGCAACAGTGATTTCAGTCAGGACATCTAGTGTTATTCAGAACCAGAAGTAGATCCATTCTGGTTTCACAGAGCTATAGACAATACAGTAGTATACGTTCATAGAAAACGAAGTTAAAACTAAGGACTGCTAGTTCCATAAACTGAAATTCAGCAAATGAAATCAAAATGAAAATATACAGTATGTCTCTAAATAGCATCATCATAAACAAATGCCATGCAGAAAGAATAGTTGTGTAAGAACTTACCATAACCTTAGATTTTCTTCTCTTCCATGTTGTAGCATTCATTACTATAGGGAGGTTGTTGCCTGCAGCACCAGACATCTGGCCAGTATACCAAAGTCTTAAGAGCAGGGATACGTGCGATGTTTGATGTCAGAGCCATAAACCGAAGTTGGCTATAAAGGTGATGTCTGCAAGCACCCACTTCAGAATGGACTGCCGCATACAGTAGTACCCCTGGAAGCAATGAAGACGAAGGAGGAAGCTTTTTATACCCATGTGTAATACCAGGCCAAAGGGTGCCTCATGGAGGCATATGCCTGAAGCTGAGGTTTGGTAGAAGGAGAGAAATCTGTCCCCTCAGTGGCTAAACAGGAAACGAGGGGGAAGGAGGGTGGTACGGAATACTGCAACATGGAAGAGAAGGGTAAGTTCTTATACAACTATTCTATGTCCTTCTATTCTCATGTTGCAGTATTCATTACTGTAGGGAGAGAGTACCAAAGCTTTAGGTATGAGCCTGGGAGGAGGGATGAGGTGCCTGGTCTATTAGGCCATGTAGAATGGACCTAGAAAAACTGCTTCTGTCCCTAGAAGCCAAATCTAGTTTGTAATGCCTAGTAAAGGTATGGACTGATAACCAGGTAGCAGCTTCTAGGATAGAAGCATAATCTACCCCCTTGAAGAAAGCAGCTGAGGAGGCAGATGCCCTAGTTGAATGAACCCTCATACTTTCAGATAGGGCTTTACCATGAAAGGAGCAGCATGCAGAGATAGCCTTAGATATCCATGAAGAGATAGTCTGTTTAAAAACTGCCTTCCCCAAGGCCCTTGGATGAAACAAGACAAATAGCTGGTCAGACAATCTAATGGGTTTGGTCTTGTCCAGATAATACCTGAGTTGTCTGTGGACATCTATGGAATGTAGAGTTCTTTTAGAGGAATTTCGAGGTTGAGGGATAAAGACAGGAAGGTTAATGGTCTGATTCAAGGATAGCTCGCTCATTAACCACCTTAGGCATGAAGGAAGGGTTAGTCTTGAGGGAGACCCTGTCTTGATGGAAGATGAGTTAAGGAGGGATGGGCATCAGGGCTTGGATTTCAGATAACCTCCTGGCGGATGTGAGGGCCACCAGCAGTACTGTTTTCCAGGTACATAGCTTCAGCAAAGCAGAGTAGGCTGGCTCAAAAGGAGGCAAAGTGAGTTTTTCCAGGACAAATTTCAGGTCCCATGTAGGAGGGATTGGTTTGCGGGGGGGGGGGGTCTGATATGGAGGACCCCTTTTAAAAAGAGCTTAACCTCTAATCTGAATGCCAGAGGAGGTAGCAAAGGATGACAAGTGGAAATGGTAGACAAGTGGACCTTAACAGAAGAGTATGTTAGTCCTGAATGGAAAAGCTCACACAAGTAAGAAAGGACCACTGGTAAAGAAGTGAGTAAAGAGTCCTGTTTTTTCTTATGACACCACCTGGAGAATCTTTTCCATTTTGCCAAATAATTTCTCCTGATACTAGGTTTCATGGCCTCCTGCAGGACATTGAGTACGTCCACTCACTATAGGTGCCTGAAGGGGATCACAACCCTATCGCCCATAAAGTGAGCCGGAGATTGCTCACCTGAGGGTGTATTAGGGACCCCCTGTCTTATGTGAGTAGGTCTAGATGGTGGGGTAACCTGTGGTGGTTGCCCTTGGCTAGTAGATGAAGAAGAGGAAACCAATGCTGTCTTGGTCAGCAGGATTTTTGGTTTGTCCCTCTGAATCTTCAGGAGGACCTTCTGAATCAGAGTGAAGAGGGGGAAGGCATAAAGATACATCCCCACCAAAGAGAAGGCATCCACTTTCCATACCTGGGGATGTGGATCCCTTGTACAAAACAGAGGCATCTGCCTGTTCTGGGAGGAGGCAAAGAGGTCTGCCTGAGGAATACCCCACTTGTGTATAAGATCTAAGAACACCTCTCAGTGAAGCATCCATTCGTGAGAGGGTGCAGAAGTTCTGATGAGTATCTCTGCATAGCATTTTTTGCTGAAGGAATGTAAACTGCTTGAATGTGGATTTTCAGAGATGAGGCAAGAGAAAACGTCTGTATGGCTAGGTTGTAAAGAGTAGGTAAAACCTTGCCCCCCCCCCCCACCGTGCTTGTTTATGTACCACAAGACAGTCATATTTTCTGTGACTACTTTTAACGTGTCTGGTAGGAGGGCTGATTGGAAGACCTGTAGTGCTAAGTACAGGACCCTCATCTGATGTTGATATGATCCCTTTGCCTTAGCTGAGACCATTTTCCCTGCACTTTGCTTAGTTTTCGCTGGTGTTTTAAAACTGCCCCTCAACCCAGGTCTGAAGCATCTGTAAAGATTTGCTGTGAGGGTGAGGTTAACTTCAAGGGTATGCCTTCGTTGAGATTGATGGCTGTAATCCACCATTCCAACTCTTTCTTCAAGCATGGTAGTAAAGGGAGGGAGATATCCAGAGGATGAGAATGTTGATTCTGACGAGTATTTACTACCCATTGGATCTTCCTCATATGCAGCCTTGCCAGAGGAAGCAGTGGTATCAAGGATGCCATGTGTCCCAGGGCTCTCAGGAATTCTCTGGCTGAAAGTGTTTGAAGAGAGAGAAGCTTATGAAGGTAAAGATCGAGGTCTTTTACTTTCTGGGAGGGGATGAAGGTTGCCATCTTGTCGGTTCTTATCCTGCACCCTAGAAAGACTAGGCCTTTTGCAGGTGTCAGGTGGGACTTCTCATGGTTCGCAGTGAACCCCAGGTCTGCCAGGGTTCTGGTCAGCAGGAGTAGGTGATGTTGCAGGGTGTAAAGGTCCTAGTGAAGTATTAACAGCTCATCTAGATATGGGTTTATGTGATGCCCTACGTTCTGCAGTGGGCAATCACTGGTGATAGACATTTTGTGAACACCCTGGGGGATGTGGAGAGCCCAAAGGGTAATGCAGAAAATTGAAAATGCAAGGAACCTATTGAAAAACGTAGGAATTTCCTGTAGCAGGGGTGAATAGAGATGTGAAGGTAGGCATCCTTCAGATCCAGTGATACCATAAAGGCCTGGTGGGGGATAAGGGGAAACAGCAGCTGCAAGGTGAGCATTCTGAAGGTGGGAACCTTGAGATAAAGTTTGAGTAAGGACAAATCCAAAATTGCTCTTCAAGGACCATCTCTTCTTGGGACCAAAAACATCCTTGAGTAAAATACCTTGTTTAGCTGGTGTGGTGGGACCTTTTCTATAGTGCCCTGGGCTTGAAGTTGATCCAGAATGGAGGGGAAAACATGGAGCTGACTTTAGGGGGGCTGGGCTATCCCCTGGAAGGGGGTAGGGCCCATGTCATAACATAACCTTTTTGAATTATGGAGAGAACCCAGGCCTCTGAGGTGATCTTCTGCCAGGAGGGTAAGGAGAGGGTGAGGTGGACGGATGGGGGATGGAGAGAGGTAGTGGGTTTGAGTCACAGATGAGGAGCTCTAGCCTGGTCAGGCTGCCTTTGAAAGGGAGTGTTATGACAGGAGGATGGGGGTCTAGGAGTGGAATGTCTCCTAGGTTGCCTTCATCCTTTAGCCTGTGGTGGAGCAGAATGAGAAGACTGTCACCTAACAAAGCTAGTCCTTTGAGGGAAGTTTCTATGGTACCTAGGGATAGGTAAAACCAGTAAATGTTTTAAATTTTGCAACTCCTTTCCCTGTTCTTGCAGGGATTTGAAAAGTTCTGCAGATGCTTCACCGGAAAGGGCCTTATTATCCAGTGGTGCATCCAGCAACTCGGTGTGTACATCCATACAGAGAGGTCGTAGCCTCACCCAAGAATATCTTTGCAATACACAGCCTAAAGCTGCAGATTTGGAAAAGGCCTCCACCACATCATGACTGCAGTTAATGGAGTGCCTTGTCACCTGTGAGGTAGCGGAGAGGAGGGAGTTTACTTGGGCCTTAACAGGCAAGTCTGGTACATCAGGCAAAAGGGCTGCAGCCTTAGAAAGGGTGTCTAGAACAAACTTGGCTATGTGAGTTTGATAGTTTAGGGCTCTGATGGCAAGAGTGGAAGTAGTATAGACCTTCTACCCTAGCCTATCCATAAACTTGTTGCCCTTCACAGTAGGGAATAAAGAGTTAGAAGGCAGTTGCGTGGAGGATTTGTCAGCTGAGACTGCTATGACTGCAGAGTCTGCAGGAGGGTTCTTAAACAAGTACTGGGTATCCTGAGGTACTTTATAGAACCTGTCTGGGTGCTTAGAAGCTGGGAGTTGAGAATCAGGGGCCTGTGAAGCAGCTAAAAAGGCATGGGACTGCAGATGGTGAGGGTTGATCCACCTGAAGTAATTCAAAATACCTCTTTTTGGTTTCTGAGACATCTGAGGCCTGCCATTTGACGTGATCTCTCATGAGAGAGGTGGTATCTCCAAAAGAAAATTCTTCCCCTGGAGATTCAGGACTGACAAGAGTTCTCTTCCTCAGCAGTAATGAAATCCTTTGGGGGATTCAATTTGAGAGCAATAGGTAAGGGAGTCTTCAGAGGAGGAGTATTCTTCCTCAGACTCTTCTAAGGCCTGCACAGGAATAGGAGCAGGTGGAGGTACCCGTGATTGTATGGCCTGGAATGCCCTGAAAAGATTTTGGGAGAAAACTTCCTATCCAGGGGCAAATTGCTGTTCTGTATGTTTTAATTTTTGTTTTTCTTCAGGGGAGTTGAAGGATGGGTGGATTTAGTAGCCAACGTCTGGGAGGACTGCAGAGTAGGAGAAGGCCCCTCCGACTCTACGAGCTGTGGTTCCCCCTCGCCAACAGGGACCGATGGCTGATCAACCTCAGTAGACATACTCAGAATTTCTGTTGGCCTGGCTTCCGTTACGGTTCCCGGTTACAACTGAGAAACAGGTGTCCGATGGGACCCTGGGCTAACATCTACCTTGTGAGTCTCACCAGACTCCTGAGGTGCAGCATGGGCATTGGGTCTAACTTTATTGGCCTTCTTCCTAGGCAGCTCGTTGGAAGTACCTACACCGCCCTCCACACCTAACGCTAGACGCCAGAGTCTCTGGTTCTCTAGATAGAATTTCAGAGCAGCTAGATGGCTGCAAAGAGTTTTAGGCACAAATGATTTACAAATGTCACAAGATGTATGGTCATGGGCCTCCCCTAGACAAAACAAGCACTTATCATGAGTGTCCTTGTGTGGAATTTGTCTTCCACAAGCACACTTCCCTTTTGAGTTGACATATATGCCTGAAAAGCTAAGGAATAGATGACAAAAAACCCAAAGGGTACTTACCTGTAGCAGATGGCTGACAAAGGAGCAAACTGCTTTCTGAAGCTGGCGATCAGAGGTCCAAAGATCACTGTGGCAGAAAAGTTCTGAAGTGGGTACATGCAGACGTAAGCTCTATAGCCAATGGCGGTTTATGGCTCTGACATCAAACATACCCCTGCTCCTAAAACTTTGGTATACTGGCCGGATGTCTGGTGCTGCAGGCAGAAACCTCCCTACAGTAATGAATACTGCAACATGAGAATAGAAGGACATCTATCCCACTTTCCCTCCTCATTAAGACTCAGGAAAAATCCAAGCTCCACATCTAGAAATAATATTTATAACCACAATAACAACCATGCTCTTCCTTGGTGCCTAGTCAAGAAAACAGTGCAACTCCCCCTGTTGTGGTGGCCTAATGTGGGAAAATCATTTAGGACGGAATTAAGTCTCACTAAAGTTAGCTGCATTTAAGTCAGCCAGTCATTTGGCATTTTCAGAAAGACATCAAAGAGTGGGGAAATATGGAGCTCTGTAAAGATTTTAGGATCGTGTGTATGGACACTCCACAGAATAACACACTGAAAGACGATTAAAAGAAGCTGCTAGAAAGACAAATGTCCTATTATATCAAGGCGCATTAAACAACTTACTGACTTGCAGGGCTGTTCTGAATCCACCTGTATTTTATGAACTTTCTTTAATTTCGAGGCTCCTTTCTTGACACAAATACTTTCCTGCCATTCTGATCTCCTTGTAAGGAAAAGTGTATGAAAATAATTCTAAGTTACAGAAGATATGATGGGTTGAATTATGTGATGACCACAAGACCATAGTTGGCTTTTGGCATAGGCCAACTAGGCTGCCACCTAGGGCGCCACTCTAGCAGGGGCGCTTTTCTAGTATTTATTTGCTTATTTAATATTTTTTTCTAGTAAAGAAACGCTTTCTTTAAAATGTGTTGAATGAATGTAGGAAAAACTGAAGAGTAAGACAAACTGTGAGAAAAACAAAGAAAAAAAGTAATGATGGTGTAGGTAGACCAGGATGGGGGACCGGGTGGTGATGGGGGTGGGGTGCTGTGGAGATCTTTTGCCTAGGAGAACAGCTGACCAAAGGCCGGTCCTGCACAAGACAGGCAGATGGTTTCTGAGATAAGAATAAAACTTTTTGATGAACAGGACTGGGCTAAACTGGACATAAACACTTTAGATTCATGCCATTATCTTCTAATACTTACAGCAGTCAAAGATTCCACATTAGCACCAGCAAGGCACAGATAACGTACAACGTCAGTAAGTCCATTATTTGCTGCCACATGTAAAGGTGTCCGTCCATACTACAGGGGAAAAAAACAGTAAAATCGGATTACTGCAAGTAAGCAAAAGCAGTTGTTAGCTAAGTACAAAACAGAAAAAAAGTGACATCTTCTTTAATTCTCTAAATGATATATTAAGTAAAACTGAAATAATGTGTCAAGAAATACATTCTTTCTCTGATACTGTGTGATCTTGGAATTAGTATCAATAATTAGCAGGGGTTAACTTTTGCATGTGCTGAGAGGTTGTGCTCAGTGCATGTGTACTAACATGTTAACATTTTGCATTTTAAATTATTAGCATTGATATTTGGATCCGTTGATCAATTTAAATAGATCTCTCTCTCTCTCTATATATATATATATATATATATATATATGTTTGTGTGTATGTGTGTGTTTGTGCGTATATATATATATATATATATATATATATATATATATATACACACACACACACACACACACACACACACACACACACACACACACACATACACACATTTATAAAATGATTAGAACAATTAAGAGAAAATACATCATTATCCTAACATTTATAACCAAGATGAATGTTCAATAAAAACATAATGTGTTAAAATTCAATGCAGATGTGTATTCATATACGCACATGCATGTATACAGACACACACAGTATTTTATAAACTAACATTTGTGAAAGTCAAGCAAATGCACAACATAGATTCTTAACTATATTATTTATAGCTAAATAGTGCAGCCCGTGCGGATGGAACCACGATCAATTATGAACATAGAAGATGCCTTATTATTTTAGAAACAAAAAGAAAGAAAGAAGATATGCATTGCAATATTAAATATTCAGCTATTCTGTCATTTATAAATACAGCCAACATGGAAATGAAAATTGTAAACACTGATCAATAATTAAAGAATATAATGTTTCTTCTTTTTAGGATATTTTTAGGTACAACTTGTGCTGTGGCACTTGCGTTAACTACTAAGTTCTCTAAGCTGGTGTAGCTAGTTAGGCAGGGGTTATAATCTCACTGCAGTCAGTGTGTGTGTGTGTGTGTGTGTCTAGTCAGAAGAGCATAATTAGATTATATA
Organism: Protopterus annectens; assembly: GCF_019279795.1. Taxonomy (NCBI): domain Eukaryota; kingdom Metazoa; phylum Chordata; order Ceratodontiformes; family Protopteridae; genus Protopterus; species Protopterus annectens. Next base: position 852,178,751 of record NC_056730.1, read on the forward strand.
TTATATTATATTATAATTACTACGTATGTTAACTTATAATAATACAAAAAAAAATCATGTAGACATAATATGTCAACTTAATTTGAATGTATTTTCTGTGGAGCTTTTCTCCTCTGATCTCCACCGAAAAAAGGGCTCTGTCCCAGTTGGACTAACCCGGTCAACAAATGTCAAATAAATAAATAACTGTGTATCCTTTAGTCGTCAGTACAATCCCATGGAGTACCAATATTTGGGTGGGAGGCTGGCATAATGGTTAAGGTGTTTACCTTACAAATATAAGTTGCAAAATGTGAATAATCAGCAAGGCTTAAAATAGCAAATAGGGCAGATAGCCTAATAGCAATCTATGAACCTATGAAGGAAATAAATTAACACAAGGCATTCACTAGCCTTTTACAGTTACACTTCAAACATATAAAATGCAGTCAGGTTTATACCTAGGAATAACACTAATGCATTGTTACACTGGCAAATAAGTACAACATACGCACTATCCAGTAACTCCAAAAACAATACAATACATAACTTTTTTATTTTAGAAAACAGTTTAGAAAGTAAACTCATTGCTTCAGTAATAAAGTCAACATAAGGGCCATTTCCATTTCAGTAAAAAGTAAGAATTGTAGAGTAGAACATTTGTAATTGGATGCTGTGCTAATTAATGCTCGAACAATTTGGAAAACTGACTTCAAAGTATGACGAGCACAAATATAAAAAAAATGAAAGGCAATCAACAAAATAGTAAGTGATCTGCTTATTATTCTAAGACTCAGAGCAGATTAACTCAGGTTGTTGTTCTTACTCCAAGACATATTACTCTTGGAGTCTGGATATAAAACAGCAAGAATGTAGGTGGCACAGCCTCCCCAAATCAGGAGATGGTCAGGGCACAGACTCCTGAAAAAAATGTTTTTAAATCATTAGATGGACATTTCATTTTCTATATTAAGCAAAATAATCAAACTTTTTAGTATCAAACATTCATTCATATGTAACTTAAAGCTGAATAATTTTTTTGTGAGTTAAGTCTTTAGGTCACATCCTTTATATCTATGTTATAATAGGCTTATTTTTTTTTTTCAGGTGCAATGCTTTGTGAAATAATGATTTGCTCTGAAAATGATCCATTAATTTCTACACTGTACATTTCAGCTTAGATGGATCAGTAAAATGGTGATCTTCAAAACAGTTTACACAACTAATAAATAAGCATATTTGCTAGTTTAATACTTGATAATTTGCATTTTTTAAACTTAGCATGCAAATATTGCTAGCTAAAATATTTTATGTTAGCAAAATTACTAGACCCGCACCTAAATGGCTCATTGCCATTTGGGAAGCCCTTAGACAATGATGTTTATCAAACTATAGCACTGCAGTAGCTTCTGCCTTTAGTCTGTCATCTACTGTCTAAATAAGAAACTGCATTTGACTTTTCACACCCAAAATCCTATTTTATTGATTTTCACAATAAAGTTTCTATGAAGCAACAATAACGAATGTATATAGTGCTGTAATAAACTATACATGCAAGAATGAGCAATCTTAACCTTTCCATTACGACAGAAATTATTATTGATAAAGTAAAAACTAGATAAGCAACCTAAAAAACAACTAAACAATTTGTTCAGATTAAATTATAATCTAAAAAGATCTTCTGTCTACAAATCAGTGCAAAGGAAAAACAAAGAAGGTGATTTATTTAGGTTAGGGGTAGCTCTAAGTTCTACAGTGTATATGTAGCTTGCATTTAAATTAATAGATTAAGACAGTTAGAGAATAATTTTTAATATCTTGTTCCAGACTTCAATGTTTTGCTCTTTATAGGTCTTATTATTATTAATTTTAGTTATTTTAAATGAATTCATGTGTTTTAATGCTATAACGTTAAAACCTGCACGTGTTATTCTGAGCATGTCTAACCAGTGTATAGTTGGATAGTATTTATAAGCATAAAAATGATAATAAAGGCATTTTAGTCTTCTTTGTTTACATTATCTGGAAAAATATGTAACAAGGCTAACTGCCAACTCCAATATGAGATGTGAAAACCTTATCATATAGGTGATCCTATAAGGCTTTTGTATATCTACAGGACCAAACTACATGAATTCAGTCTGCTTCTTGGGTTGCACAGAGTTTCTGATGTTCAGAGATTTAGGACTTTATCCGGTATCAAATAAGCATTACAGTTTATCATTAATTGAGTGTAGTAAACTTTTTTAGCAGGAATATTCTTTATGTTAAGTCTTATTAAATTTTGAATTTTATTGTCTGCAACAATCTCTGGGACTATCTCCAGCCAGAATTTAGAGAAAATGTATCTGTCATTGAATCTGTATAACTAGATAAGCTTGTATGTTTTTGAGGAGGCATTGTTTTGAGAAAATGCAGTTAGTAAGTTTTGGAGAAAATGTAGGTTATTTAGCATACTTGGAGTGAAAGAACAGTTTTAAAGGAACAGCGATATGACTTGGTTTAGCAGTGCTGTGTAGCCTTAGGGTAAATTTAGTTTTATCCTCATATTTTCTATATAAATAGTATTGGGACTGATAAGGTCCCATATTAACTTATCCCTCAAGAGGGGAAACTGTGTTAGGTCAATCATTTTATCGTTAAATGTAAGCGTAGGATTTTTGTTTCGAGGCTGTAATAGGCTGTAGTGTCAAGTTTAAGGGTTTTTTATAAGAGGTTAAAAGATGAGAAGAAACTGCATCTGGTTTGCAGGTAGAAGAGAAGATCAAAAGGTGGGAAAATAATTTTTTAAACTTCTATGACTAGGTGAGAGCATTTTTATAAGGCTAATCCTGAATCTCATTGTTTCTGTTTAATAGTAATTTTTATAGTAATTTTGAGCTGAATGTAGTCTAGATTTAAAATGTACATAAATAAGATATAAGGAAATGCGCTTACATTTTGTAGTTTGTAGGGCAACTATACATTCAGTTTACAAAACCTACATTTGTATATTTGAAAAACTAAGTGAAACTAGGGAGTTTATAAAATTCTATAGCTTAATACTCTGTGCTATGACTGGCAATATAACAACACAAAATACATACAGATATGTCTAGTTCCTTTATGATAATATACACAATACGGCAGGCCATATATAATGCACTAATATTTCAGCAAACCAATATTAATATGAAACAACACCTGAATTCAGGGAAACAGGGTGACCGAGATGTTAATGCAAAAGAGGCAAGATTCCTAGTACTAGAAAAATTATGGTATCTAATTTAAATGAACCCATTAACATTAAATGAACGCAAACTCTGATTGATTAAATGACAATATGTTATTTGAGGGTCTCTTATTAATTTTATGTCTATATATTACATGAATTTTTAGGATGTGTTTTATTGATGGGTTTATTGCATTTTTATCACGCATTTACAATGAAATTATTTATTTGCTGTAATATATATTAATAATATATATGTAAGTTCTGAAGTCTTGGCATAATGAATATAAAAATGTTAAACTTAAATTAATGTGGGTCTGTCTTGTTACATTTGAAGTGTATTTTTGGTTTCTTAATAGTTTGGATACACCTTTGTTTCTCTCACTCTTTTTTATTATTAAGAGCATATGACCTGTTTAAGATCTGTTCAATTACTTTAGGTCCTTGCGTACAACAGTTTTATTCCCATTGTAAATCTAATGCAATAATGAAAGAGTTAAAGCAATTCACAGTTTAAACCAGGTGAACCAATCTTGTAAGTCCAGTTTCAGCAAGGCAAATGTCTAAACGTGGGTAATGAACAAACTACCTACACAGAAGGAATGCAGATGCTCCTTGTGCTTTAAAAGCCTTACCACCTTTGCATTTATGACCAAAGACAGTCGTGCCAGAAAGTCCCTGGGGATTAACAAGAAGTGGATGGCTAAACATCCTCAAGGCATCTTTCATCTTGTGGGGAAGGACAGGACCAATGATCAGTGCTGGCCACAGTGAACAAGGAAAGACCCATGTGGGTGGTGAGCAAAAGGATGGTGCAGTCCTAAACCATACTGGACAAGGACAGAACAAAGGTGCACTGTATGATAAATGATGAACAAGGGACGTCACCACCCCTGGCATAATTTTAAGTTTCTGTACTTCAATGAGGAAGATGTGAAGCCCATAACAGCGCTCAATGACATCTAATCTGCTTTAACAGTTGGAAAGGTATTCCAATAGTCCTATCCCAATGATATGTGTGTAACTAAAGGAATATTTATAAGACAAGTAAGTCCAAGAACCAGGCAGCAAGTGTGGATATGTAAGAAGAAAGATGGTGATTGCTGAAATAAATCATAAAAGGAGGAATAACATTATGATCAAAAATAATAGCAGACCTGAACTTAACAGTAGGGACATTCAGTGCACTACTAAACAGGCACAACAGTTATTGTAATAGCCAAATCAGGAAACATTGGTAAGTAAGTAAGTGTGACCATTAGTAACTGCAAAACCCAGCCAGATAGTATTATTAGAAATACCATAAAGATGTACTTTAAAAAGCATCTCAATGTACCAATATGTAGACAATGCAGACACCTGTATATTACAAGACTACTATGTACATAAATAACAATTATATGAGATGTTAAACCGAGGTCCTCTCTGCATGAGTTAGTGGTGATGCAGGAGGAGGTAAACAATCATATGGCACTTATAGGGGTCCTTTATTACATATTAACAAAGTTATATACTCACATTTTTATAAGTTTAAAAATAAATGAATTTATTTTTCAAATGCATACTTCAAAAACTTAATATTAAATTATTATATAAAAATACTTATCTAAGCAATTTTCAAAAAAGTATAACTTTAAAAAACAAAACACTTCATCTTCCCCATTCCTTTTGCCTTAGCCAAAATGTATTTTTTATTTAATTTGCACTCCATATTTTATTAAATAATAGTTATTTAGTTCTGGCATCTACACTATTCACATTGATTATAATACATTTTTTTATTTATGACACTGACAGATTATTATCAAGACTGAAATACTCTCCACATTATTGTATGCCTCAAGATATTTTCTTTTTTCAGTTTTTCCCATAATTTGGCACCCCTGTGACAATCCAAAAAAAACATGCTTTGTTTCTTCAGTTCTGCATTTATAACACAACCTCTCATGCAGATATTTATATAACATAGAATCTCCATATAAAATCTTGTCTTTCTAAACAATTAGCAAATCTTTTTGTTGTATTTTTAAAGTTGCCACCTTTTCTGAACCAAATTTGTCCAAGGATTAATATAATACAATATTCACAAAATGTTTTCATTAAACTCTCTTCTATCCCCCCCCCCCCCCCGAGAGAGCTTTTGTCTAATTTCCAGTCTCTTGTCTTACTCCAAAATTTCAAGGGTGGGAGGTTGGTATAATGGTTAAGGTATTGACCTTACAAACACAAAGTGTAAGGTTTGATACTTACGAGGTAATTAGATAGACTTAAGATGGCCCCCAAGGGCAGTTAGTCTAGTACTAATCTATGAACCTAAAACTTCTCTTCTTCCAATAATTCTTCCCTTTTATTAGCATCCCAAAGCTCCTAAATTTTCTCTTACCTTGACTTTAAAAAATTATTATAAACACAGTTCAAATTTTCAAACGTAAGGAAGAAAGATGTACAACTGTATGTGACAAATTCAACCCCATTTCTCTTTCTTACTATACAAAATTCATGTACTTATGAGATTCAATTTAGAACCCCAACTAAATGAAAATACTATTTGCAATAACTCATTTTTCTATACTGCAAGAAAAAAGAAAACAATCCAGTTAAATAAATGAGTTTCTCAATTACAGATGTACTTATAAAATAAGCTTTCTTTCTAAAATTTAACCTAAACAAATCATTTCATAAATTTCTTTTAATAAAGTTTTCCAAAGCATTTTCAGAATTTCAGAATTAGCAAAACTAATTCTTAAAATTATCACTTTCTTCGAAAATTAAATATTAGCACACAATTTTTCCTTTTTTCATGCCTCTACATTTTTCCTGTATTAATGCTTAATCCAATAGTAAGGGACAAGGTCCAAGATGTTGTTGCCATACAGGGTATTCTGAATGTATGCTCCAGGGCATTTGTACTGACCAGGTCCAGGAATCTCTGTGCATGTGCTGTAGATCTCCCAATCTTTAGTTGGACATTTTAGATCACCCAGGAAATTGTACTGGGTTGGACACTGTGTGACTCCAGATCCTACAGATGGGTATTGCGGCTTTCTTGGGTGACAGAGGGAGTTCTATAGCTAGCTAATATATGCCAATGCATCTTTACAAAGTTTAAATGGACATGTAGATGCTCTAGCCATAATTCTCAATCTCCTAGCACAAGGAATCTGTACAAAGTCAAAAACAATGGGGGAGCAAAGGCCCAAAAAATAGAGACATATATTAAATATTTCCCTTATAAACTTATAAACTTGATAGAATAAGTGTTTTTGATGCCATGCATTTCCTGAAGGATATGAAATCTGAAACTCAAATGTTTGTCAATATTTAGTGTATTTAATCCTCACCGATTTTCCAGACAAAACACATCTTTTATGAGAAAAAGACCAAACCTATGAGGCAAAAATCTGGATATTCTGTGAAAATCAGGACAATTGAGAGGTATGGCTCTAGTGCATCATGCTGCTTTAACAGCCCTGATGCAAATCTCTTCTGGATGAAGATTAAAACAACTCCACCTTTTTCCTGTCCTACACAGTAGCTGGTCTAAACATGTGGAAGGCATTACAGCCCTTCACAGCCGGAGTGCTCTCCGCAATTTTAAACCATGTCTCACTCACTACACAGATGTCTTCCATCCCCCAATGTGAGGAGGGATTGTAGGGAGTGGAGTTTCTTGTTCAGGCTCCTAACATTGATCAGTAATGCCTTCATATGTTCTTTTGTTTGTTTCATTTTGTTGGTAGGTTTATCAGACAGGCATTGCCTAAAAAAGGCACTGGAGGGTGGACAATTTCTTTGCCAGTAATCAGATCCCTAGAGGGGACAGATGTAGGCCATTCCTGGTGAAGCAATGTGGTCTGTCACTCATATCTTCCCAGGCTGACAAATATTGTACCCCTTTCAAATGACACCAAAAACTAAGCCAATTTTTTAAGTCAATTATTTTTTGCTCATCCTTAGAAAAGGTAGACTACTGCTCAATGCTACTACTGCTTGAGACACACAGTGAGAGAGCTCCATCATGTCTCTCTTCATACAGTCTAGGGAGGTATATCTCAAGTCACTGACACCAACATGTACTGTGACAAAGTCATACTGTCACTTGTTGTCCAAGGACTTGAATATGTGTATCTGAAGGATCCGGGCATCAGACAAGTAACTGACAGTTTCTTTCCTTGCTCAGCCTGGTAAGAGGTACACCTATATGTCTTACAATGGAGTGACCTATAAATAGAATGCTAGGTTGGGTAGACACCTTCCTTAAGGGCTCAGCATCTATGACTTTGGGAGTCCATGTGCAATGCAAGGAGGATGGCTTAACCTGCTGAATGTGCTTTGGACCTGTGTCGTGTTCTGGAGGTCTGAAGTTTACACAAGTTCATCTTTAGAACCTCAGCATATGATGAATAATGTGTAATGTGATGGCCTTGGTGGGGTGTGATGTCAGGTGTTCTACTAACAATGTTGGTGTCTGGGTTTACTATGTCTGAGATTTTAGCCTCCGAGGACCTTGTATATGTACATCAGTCACTCACTGTGTTATGTTGTTTTAGTAATAGAGAACCATCAGACAGCATGAGGCAATTACTACACTGGCTGAAGATACCCTTCTCAATCAAGTTGACTAGAAAAGTTGTGGGGAAGTGCTGGTCCGTGGTTTTATAAGTTCTTAGGTTCAAAGGTTTATACTAGGTTAATGACCACAAGGGCCTTTTATGCCTAGCCATGCATCCCAAATCCCTGCCAAGTTCTGGTACTCTTGATAAGTGTAAGCAGGGGTTTGAGAGATTAAACTTTTACAGGCTGCCTGTGTCCACTGGAGACATAGGTGCCAAACCAGGGATGAATTTCCTGTTCCCCATCCAACTGTCAAAGTTGCACTTAAATTGGGTTAGGTAGGAACTCTGCTTCACAGAGAAGGGGTAGTCTCTGGGATACATACCTCTCTCTCCAGCAGGTCTTATTTACATCACAGGCAAGTTTTAAGTCTTTAGAAAGGCTAATTCTGGTGCTGTTTGTTTTGCAGATATGCAGGAGGTCCATCAATGTGGGGTCTAACAATACCTTGTATGCCAGGCATACATCTCCCTTCAACAGCCTGTAGGCAACAGAATACATGGATAGGGCTTTGAGGTGGTCCGCACAGGACAAGGTACTTATGCCCTGTATTCTTTTAGTGAGGAAATTCTGTGGACGTTACAATTGTTGGATGGGCCTGGTTAGGTAGATACCAAAGGGGTCAATGTACTCAATGACAGGTCTGATGAATGTTGAATACAGTGGAACAATGACCTCCTTTGACTTAGATGCCATACCTTTATTTATAAGTTGCACAACATAAAATGATTTCCATACCACTGTAGACACATGATGGTCAAACGCAAAATTACTGTCTGTGTCCCCCAAGGCCCTGACCATTGGTTTGACCCTTAGGGGTGTGTTGTCAATATGACAGTTATCAGAGTAGGATGATTTCCTGAAGGATACTATTATGCATTTCTTAGCATGTAGTTTTAGTTCATGGCTCTGACACAAGTTGTGTCACCCCTTCCTGTTTTGACAGGAATGACTTGTGTTGGGGGAATGGGAGTAACTACAACTCCCTGTAGTTTGGTTTGTTTGGGATAATGTTTGGGTAGACTTACTACAAAGGAGTGGGTAAATATGTAGTTATCTGCTCAGGGGGGTACTGCATCTCAAGGTGTGTTTATTTGCACTTGGCATGGATTACTTAAGCCTCAGACCCGGACTTCTTGGGTTGTATAAATTCTGCAGGTCTCATAAGTAAAAGGCTCTTGGACAGACAACCCAATATAGAATAAGTCCAAAGCACAGTGCAGCTATTTTAATTCTAATTTTAATGAAAAGCTCACTTCTCACAGTTCAGGGCTTTCCACGCTACTCAGAGTCTTAAATAAAAGATGCTGGGTGGACATAGCTCTGTGCAGATTATAACAGATGAGCTGGAGAGAGATCCAATCAAACGAAGCTAACAGTGGAGCTTAGTGACTTCAGAACCTATAACATACCACACAGTTCTCTTAGCCATATGACTCTGATTTACAGGTCAAAGACACCAGGTAAGTTAGCATTTCAGAAAGTTTAGCTTTTACAGTGATGGCAGGGAAAATCTGTAATTACTGTATAAACATTCAAAAGCAACAGGGAGAGCACGACTTAATATATCATTAGGGGGCTTGAAGTTCTGTAACAATGTAGCAGACATAGGAACAGGGAAAACGGTAGTGAATGTAACAGTAGCAAATGAACAAATAGAAACTGGAATGGAACTTTAAGCAGGCAAATGAAAATTAATTTAAGACTCTGACAACAAACATGGAATGTAAACAGCTGCAGAAGCACAAATCCTGCACCAAAATTAGAAAATACTGACACTTTTGCAATCCAAATTATAGTCTAAGCACGAGATCAGGCAGAGATTAACAAATAACACTGCTTATGGGAAAACTGCAGTAATAAATGACTAAATGAGGCTCAGATCCTGCAGTAATTCACAATTCTCCCACAACTGTGGATGAAGCTACAAGAACAACTGTACCAGACACAGTTTCAAATACAAACAGTTAACTCTTACAAGTAATTCTAATTGTGGAGATAGAAGTGTAGTATAATGCATAAATGACACTCGGATCTTGCAGTAACTCAAAATTCTCCCACAACTGCAAATGACGTTGCAAGACTAAATTCCCAGAACAAATTACTTTTGATACAAAATGAAACACGTGGAAGAAAATGCAGAAATAAATGAATCAAAATGAAAGCAGTTATAAGTACTTACTAAATACGTAATATGAGCCAGAACACATATGAAACTGAGACTGACTCAGTATAACAGTCTAAAGGGAGACGCTTTCAAGTTTGATCTGTCAGTGCCCAGTAGAATGAAAGTATTGTTGTATAAAATCTTACCATAACAACAAATGTCCTTGCCTTCACTGCTGCAGTATTCCTTATATATGGGTTTTCCCTGGCATGAAAGCCCGTCAGCCAGTATACCAAAGCCTATAAATGTTTTATGGCACGCCAGACATCAGACATATGGTCCCCCGCATTGCATTGGCCATAAAAGTGATATCCGGATGTGCCTTCCTCAGAACTCATTGTCCCAGTAGGAACACCAGCATAAGGAACCCAAGCAGATGACTAGCACATCCAGAAAGAGAAAAGACTAAGGGGGAAGGAGGGGGGACTGAATAATGCAGCAGTGAAGGCAAGGACATTGACTGTTATGGTAAGATTTTGCACAACTGTACTATGTCCTTACATTCACTGTTGCAGTACTCCTTACATATGGGATAGTGCCAAAGCTTAAGAGACTTGGGAGGAGAAAGGAGCAGTAGAGCCTTCTATGAAACCATGAAGAATGACCCTATTAAAACTAGCTCTAGCTCTAGAAATACTATCTAACTTGTAGTTATAGCCAGGCTTAGGCATAGGCCAACTAAGCGGCTGCCTAGGATGCTACTCTAGCAGGGGCACTTTACCAGTATTTGTTTATTTTTTTGTAGTAAAGAAATATTTTTTTGTAAATTGTGCTCAATTAATACAGAAAAAAATGAAGAGTAAGACAAACTGTGAGAAAAATGAAGAAAAAAGTAATTGGGATGGTGTAGGTAGACCAGGATGGAGGCATTGTGGAGCCCTTTTGCCTAAGGCACCATATGACCAAAGGCAGGCCCTGCTTGTAGTGCTTGGTAAAAGTATGCATAGAAGTCAAGGTAGCTGCTTTTAAACTGAGGTAGTATCCAACCCCTTGAAAAAGGCACCAGAAGAAGCCACAGCTCTAGTAGAAGGAGCCTTTACTGAAAAAGGAAGGCTCTTGCCGTGAAAGGTTTAATAAAAGGAAATAGCCTTAGAAATCCAAGAAAAAATAGTTTGCTTGGATACAGATAATCCCAGGGACATAGGATGAAAGGAAACAAACTGATCAAATTTTCTAATAGACTTAGTCTTATCCAAACAATCCAGCAGAAAACAAACTGAAAAAAATACAGGTGAAACACAAATGGAAGGCCCAAGGAGAGAAACTGCTGTAGATAAAATTCACAAGAACATTAATCCAGTAGCCTTTTAAAATAAAAAACTTGTTTAAAACAATGAAAGATAAGCACTTCCATTCAAAAAATACATGAATTTCATCAGATAACAATGATGAAAGTATACGCTCATTTCAAAGCTTTTCTATTCAAGCACATGACCACCAAGCCCCCAAGAACTGAAACATCATCTTAAAGGAGCCACTAAAAAGAAATTCACAGTGCACAGCACTGAGTCAATACTATTTACAAAAACTGTAGCAAAGAATAAAATACAGAAAATAGATACAGAATGCATTTCCCATAAAACAGAAAAAAAAAGGCAAAATTATGTAAATATAAGCCTTATATTCAGGGCTCATCTTTACAGTGCTTTTAGCTTAAGCACATTAGATCACAGATGGTCCAAACACCAACATAGACAAAACAATGAATTTATTGGGATGAAAAAGTGTGGTTGTTGTCCCTACTGCCCAAATATTGTGGTGTGCCATGAAATTACATTGAACAACCAAGGTGGTCACTATAAAAAACACATTCAATTGTTGTATAACAAAGGTGGCATATTGTGCACTATGTATGTTCTGCCCCTGTTTCTACTTAGGAAAAAGAGAGAGAAGACTGAGGGACAGAATATATGAAATCAAAATAAGAAAAGAGACTAATGCCCTCTTCATACACAAAATGTTTTACACAAAGACACACACACACACAATGTGAATTATATTGGTGGTTGCATTCGAATGCCAATAACTGGCCTGGACCCAATGGACATGTTTCAATAGCATGTTTGCTTAAGTTAAAAGCACTATAAATTTCTCTTTAGTGTCTCCTTTAAGATTATATTTCATTTCCTGGGGGCTTGGCTGTCATGTGATTGAACACAAAATCTTCAACATGAGTATGTACTTCCACCATTGTTATCTGATGAAGTTCATGTATTTTTTGAACTAAAGAGCTTATCTTTCATTGTTTTAAACAAGTTTTTTTACTTTAAAAGGCTACTGGATTAAAGTTCTTGTGGATTTTATCTACAATAGTTTGTCTCCTTATCCAAATAATATCTGAGTTGTCCATGCACATCCAAGGTATGTAGTACCCTCTCACTGGAAGACTGCTGAGAGAGGAAAAAGGTACGCAAATTAATAGACTGATTAAGTGACAACTCGTTAATCACCTTGGGCATAAAAGAAGGATTAGTATATGCAAGGACACCCTGTCCTTATGAAACACCAGGAAAGGAGGGCAAGCCATAAGAGTTTGCTGTTCAGATACCTGTCTGGCAGAAGTAATGGCTAGTAGAAAAACTGTCCTCTAAGAACAATGCTGCAAGGAAGCTGAGGCAGCAGACTCAAAATGAGCCTGAGCTAACTTCTCCACAACAAAATTAAGATACCAGGAAGAGGGAATATGCTTCCTGGGTGGCTTGATATAAAGGATGCCTTTTAAAAATTGTTTAGCTTCAAACCTGGAAACCAAAGGAGGAGATAAAGGCAGACAAGCAGAGATAGCTGACAAGTGGGCCTTAATTGAACAATAGACTAAACTCATATTGAGCAACTCACACTAATAAAAGAGAACCAAAGGGACATTCAAAGTAAGGTGGCCCATGTTACATCACAGACACCAAATAGAAAACCTCTTCCATTTGGATAAGTAAAACTTCCCTAGTAGTGGGTTTTCTGGCCTGTTGGTTATACAGTGGACAGGCGGGGATGAATGAGAGCTCCCTTGTCTTGTGTGAGAAGGTCCACCCTGTGAGGTAACTTGTGATGGTTGCCCTTGGCTAGATGCAGCAGAACAGGGAACCAATGCTGTCTCAGCCAAAAGGGAGTCTCCAACAAGATTTTGGAGTGTCCTGTTGAATTTTACACAGGACTTTTGGAAAGAGAGGAGGGGGAGGGAAAGCAAACATAAACATCCCCCTTCCATGAGAAGGAGGGGGTGTTCACCTTCCACACCAGAGGACCTGGGGCTCTGGTACAAAACTTTGGAATTTGTCTGTTCAGATAGGAGACAAATAAATATGTTTAAGAAGTACCCCCACTGGTGGACAATGACCAGAAACACATCCCTGTGAAGCATCCATCTGTGAGATCAAGTTAAGGACCTGCTCAGATTGTCCGAAATAATGTTCTGACCTGAAGGGATGCACACTGCTTGGAGAATCACTTGATACCAGACAGCAAGATCCCAAACCAGGAGAGCCAACCAGCAAAGGAAATAAGACTTTGTCCTTCCTTGTTTGTTGATGTACCACATTACTGTGGTATTGTCTGTGAATACCTTTATAGAACAGAGGGCGAAGAGAGAGAGTGAAGGCCTAAAGTGCCAGCAGAGGGGCACTCAACTCCTTGACATTTATGTGCTCCTTCTGCTGACAAGGCAACCAAACCCCCTCTACATTTAGGGAGCCAAATGTTGCCCCCCAACCTATGTCTGAGGCATCAGTGAATATTTTCTGAGAGGAGAAAAGAGGATGAATAGGTAGCCCTGGGTTTAGAGACAACTGCTGAATCTACCACTGACAATCCTTCTTTACACAAGGTAGAACAGGAACCACAAATTCTAGTGGATGTACATACTGGAGCCAAACTGAATTCAGATATCACTGAAACTTTATCATCTGGAGTCTGGCCAGAGGACGCAAAGGAATGGTGAATGCCATGAAACCCAGAGCTCTGAGAAACTGTCTGGCAGTAACAGATGCCAGAGGAATCCAAGTTTGAAAGAAGGAATGAGATATCATACCTTTGGAGGAGACAAGGATGTCAACATGGGCCTTGTTTGAATACAACACCCTAGAAAGCCCTGATCTTGAGAAGGTTTGGGAGAAGACTTTGTGAAATTTATTGTGAATCCCAGGCATAGGAGGGGAGAGATCACAAACTGGAGATTCAGCAACAGGATCTCTGGAGAGGAGGTCTGGAGTAGAAGATCATCTAAGTAAGGAAAAAACTGGATTCCCTGAAGCCTGCAAAAGACTACAACAGGAGCCAGGCATTTTTTGAATACCCTTGGGGCAGTGGAAAGGCCAAAGGGCAAAGCAGAGAACTGAAAATTCCAGGAAGCAACAGAGAAATGTAGAAACTTTCTGAAAAGGGGATGAATGGGAATATGCAGATAAGCATCTTTAAGATCCAGAGATACCATATAGGCCTGAGGGAGAAGGAGAGGAAACAGAGTTTGAAGGGACAACATTTAAAAAGTTGGGTACATTCAGAAAGTTGTTTAGATGAGTAAGATCTAGACTAGGTCTTCAAATACCCTCTTTCATGGGCACTACAAACATTCTTGAATAAAATCCCCTCCCTCTACCTCTTGGATACTATCCCGAGTCAGACATTCTTGAAGCATTTCTGGGAAAAAGGGGAGTTGTTCCTGTGGTGGTTGAGGAATGCCCATAAATGGAGGAAGGAACGTCCACACCATGAAGTACCGCTGGCGAATGATGGAAAGAGCCCAAGAATCCTGATTAACCTGAAGCCAAGACAGGAAGAGAAAAAGAAAGGCAAAGAGGAATTTGTTTGTGAAGAGACAGTCACCATACCTCTCAACTGCGAAACATGAAAAATCTGCACAAAGACCCGTGAAAAATAGGTACAAATATGCATGCTGATTAACATAAAATTTGCATACATAATTATGTAACCCCACCCACTCCAACAGAATCGTGGGATACCAACTTGCAAACAAAAACTGATATGGCCCCAGACCCAGTAGTAAATGGTAACCATTTTTTTAAATGTGTAGCAATGATGTTCACTGGGAAGGGAGAAGATGAGGAACCTTAGGATTTTGTTTTTGGTGACATGCAGTATATGGGTTTTCAAGTCAGTAAATATTGTGTCTCTGTCTCTCTGCAGTTAAGTTGCCTGAAGTGTGAAAAAGTGTAGCCATCTGGGCTCACTGAAAGTTGTCAGACTTCTTTGAAATTCCTTTGTTAGGGTTAGTTAGCTTGGGGGTTTCTCCTAGCATTAAAATCTGTGCTGGTTACATTTCTAGTAATCATTTTAAATCGAGTTGCTGGCTACTGGGACTTGTCTGCATATATCAACTGGACACAAGCTGATTTAAGTATATTTTTCTCTGCACTTATTTAAGATTTGAGTCAGTAAATATTGTGTGTCTTTGATTCAGTAAATATTGTGTCTCTGTCTCTCTGCAGTTAGTTCCCCACCCCACCCAGTTTCCTGTTGTGGTGTTAATCTTGGTGGCTTTGGAATTGCCCGACCCTGCTGTAAATCTCTTTTTGTACACTCCTCCTGGACCCATCTCATTTGCTCACTCAACTGAGTACAGTGAGATCATATTTTGATTTTGGATACTCCTACTAGTCCCATCTCCTCTGCGGTGTACAGAGAGAGTACTTGGGAAGGACATTCCACTATAGCATCTTAATCTGCTCTGTTTCCTCCGTCTCAAAAAAGAAAAAAATTTGCACTTCATCTGCCTTACTGTATTTGTGTTTCTTCCTACTTTATTACCTTATTTTGCTTTTGCCTCTTCTTAAAAGTACTCAATTGAATTTATTCTGCTGCCTTTATTACTGCTTGTTAGTAGCCTGATTCAATTGTAACTGTTATTCTAAGGCCCTTGGTTTAAGCACTTGGGCTTCAAACCAGCTGTTTTACATTAGGAAGGTTTGTGGTCTGCACTGTTGTGGCAGGACAGGCAGCGTACATCCTTCTAAGTTGAGAACAGCTGATTGAAGGCTCAGTGTCTGTTATTCTAAAAGTGTATTAGTTCTGGGTTAAGCACTTGGGCTTCAGGCCAGTTATTTTACATTAAGAAGGTTTGTGGTCTGCACTCTTGTGGGAGGAGAGGCTAGAATCTGCCCTTCTGAGCTGGGAATTTCTTGTTAAAGGCTTATTGCGCATGCTTACTTGAACTGTTTCTTTCTGAAAGGTACGCCTTATTTGCTGTAGCATAGACTAGATTCAGGTCGGCTGGATCTAGCTTTGTTTGTATAACTTGTGCACTGATCCAGGCCGTCTTTTTTGGAGAAGGTTTCTCTGTACCCTAATGGCAGGACTGTGCAGTTAGAACTTGTCTGATTGAAGACTGCTGGAACAGGGCTCAGTTTTAAGCTTTTTAACTGGTTAACTGGGTAAAGTGTTGTTTTGATTGTATCTGCTCTACTTTCTGGAAAAAAAAAATATATATATATATATACTTGTTTCTCACCTTTCTGAACAAGTATAGTCCAGTTTTCAGGTTATTGCTGAATCCAGGGCTGTGTTACAAGTTTCTGTGTTGCCCATACCTTACTTGGATAGGGGCTAATTTCTATCTCTTTCACTTCCCTGCTATAAAAACTTCATTTGCGCAGTTTTTACGCTTGTATTCCGCTCAGCAAGTGCCTTCCAGGTGTTCTGCAGAGTCTACAACAGCAGAGAGACAAAAGAGTGACTTTGAAGTGATTAAGTATCACTTTTCTGCTTTTCTGGCTGTCTTAACTAATTCCACCTAAAACGCCAGTTTTTTTTTTAGCGAATCTGTGATTTAAAAAGTTTGTTATTGCTACATACTGTACTTATTTGCTGCCTGCACTTGAATTAAGCCATTTTTGTGTTTAAATATTCTATTTAACTGTTGTAGGCTACACACTAACGTGTGATAGCCTTTTCTGTGCATTTAAAGTGTTGTTTTGATTGTATCTACTCTATTTTCTGAAAAAAATATATATACTTGTTACCCACCTTTCTGAACTAGTATAGTCCAGTTTTCAGGTTATTGCTGAATCCAGGGCTGAGTTACAAGTTTCTGTGTTGCCCATATCTTACTTGGATAGAAGAAAGTTTCTCTGTTCACCTGTGAAATAGGGGAGCTTTGAGCAGCCTATCTGTCCCTGGAGGAGTGGTTTCAGCCCAGAAGTATCAGCCATTTTGGGCTAATTTCTCTCTCTTTCACTTCCCTGCTATAAAAATTGCATTTGTGAGGTTTTGTGCACCATTTAGCTAGAGTTAAACTATTCTCGGCTCCACGAAGTCTACAATTTTTCCCTTGGAACTAGACAAACCTTCAACTTTAGCACTCAAACCATTCATTTCACAGTCAAGCACTTGCTTATAACTCATAGCAAGCACTAATTAACCCTAGCACTAGACCCCCCCCCCTATACTCTGCAGAAAAACAAGGCTCTCTATTCATCCCCACCAGCCAATCAGAAAAACAGCTTACTCTACCTATTCAGGCATGTCCAAAGGGCAGTTTCCAGTCTACTCTCCAGTCCAACTGGTGAATCTGGGCATTTTGAGGCAATGTTACAACTGCCTCATGTACACACACAGCCCTCTCCTCCTACCACCAAACACTAATATATATATATATATATGCGAGAGATGCAATTATACAGCCAAACTGGAGGCAAAGCTCTCTCAAACCAAGACTGGAACTGACAGTCAAGAGGAGAAGGGTAACACTTGCAGCACACCACCAGTCTCACATAGACCTAATAAACCAACACCTGCAAATAACACACATGAATACATGAAAACATACTCGGAGGCTCTAAATAAAAATCTGCAAAAGCAACAGAGACCACCAAAGCAGACATCCAAGCAACCTCCACACCCCATCACCAACCATGAAACACATACTTCACATAATCAGTGTGTCATGCAATCACAGCCCTTAACGCAAAATAACATACCCAACACACTAGTAATAGACGACTCTATAGTCAGGCATACTGATGTCCCACTAACTAGGCTGGACAAGGAGAAGGTTACAGTTAACTGCCTGTCAGGTGCCAGAATCCGCCACATAACACAAGCACTCAGGTCACTCCAGAACAAGTACAAATACAACTCTGTCATTGTCCATGTTGGTGTAAATGACCTGAGACGTACCTCCCTGGACTACATGAAAAGAGACATGGAAGAGCTCTCTGATCATGTAGCCCAGGCTGGTATGACCCTGACCCTGAGTAGCATCCTGCCCTCACCAAGAATGATGCCACAGTATAAAGAAAAAAATGATCAATTTCAACAAAAAGGCTAAGTTTCTGGTGTCATTCAAAGGGGATCCAGTATCTGTCTGCCTGGGATGACATGCTCGACAAGCCACGTTGCTTCGCAAGAGATGGCTTGCGCCTGTCACACTTAGGCTTTCGAATACTGGCCAAGGCTCTTGCCGCCCCCATAGTGCCTTTTTTAGGCAAGGCTCAAAAGACAAACCCACCACCATAAATAGCACAAGTAACCAAAAACTGAGGGCAATGTTACTCAACGCCAGAAGTCTAAACCTCAAAATGCACGCAATCGAGGCACTCCTCAGTATGGAGAACATCGATATCTGTGCAGTAACAGAAACCTGGTTTAAGGCTCCTGAGAGCACCCCAGCACTACTACGCTATAACTCATACTATACCTTTCGGCCACAGAACCTGGACCGAAACACAAAAGGCGGGGGTGTATCCATATTCATCAAGGATACCCACACCTCCAGGTTAGTGGCGTAGCACAATGCATCAGAGATCATCCATGTGCAACTAACAATGGGCAAAACTGCAATCCAAATTGTAGCTTGCTACAGATCACCCACCATGGCCCAGGACCCCGATTCCGCATTTCTGGAGACACTGGGAAATATGAAAGTCCTACCAAGCACCTTAATATTGGGTGATTTCAATTACCCAGACAAAAACTGGGAGAACTACTCAAGTACTAACTCCCTTGCCCAACGCTTCCTAGAATTTATAAACTCGAATGTCCTGGATCAACTGGTCAACACCCCCACCAGAGGGAACAACATATTGGACCTGGTCATCACCAACATGGGTGACCAGTGTTCCACACCGGAGGTCAACCCCTCACTGGTTAGATCAGATCATAGACTAATCACTTTGGATATCCACATTCTACCCCCACCCCCAATCAAGGAAATCACCATGAAAAACTTTTCAAAAGCAAACTTCACGTTACTTAAGACCGAGGTGGAAAGGTTCACAGCCCCCATGCTAAAGGAAAATGCTGTCCAAGCTGCTGAAACCTTTACAAAGGCACTCTATGAGCATCTGCGGGAATGCATGGATCGTGCTATCCCAAGTAAAACCAAGACTCACTCCTCGAAGAAAATGAAACCAGTCTGGTGGACCCCTGCCATAAACAAGCTATACAACAGGAGAAGGAAACTAGTACAGAAAAGAGTAAATTCCCAAGAAGGAAAGACATCCCTGATCAGTATCAGCAAGAAACTACGATCCCTCATTAAATCATCCAAGGCTAGTTTCGAAAGAAAAATTGCCAAAGAGTCCAAAGATAACCACAAAGCGTTCTTTAGCTATGTCAAGAACTTAAGTGGAAACTCTCAGATGTGCTCTGAGTTAGTGCAGAATGGCACAAAATAAACTGAACCGACTGATATTGCAAACATTCTGGCAGACAGGTTTAGTGCAAACTTCACCCCCCTCTCATCCCCTAAAGGGCCCATAAGCATACCAGAAGAATGTAGGGCCCCATCAATCACCGACACACAGGTTAAAACAGCGCTATCCAAAGCCAAAAACACAGCTTCAATGAGACCGGACGGGGTCCCAGGCTGTGTCCTACAAGAGCTCCAAAATGAACTAACCCCTCACCTAAACACACTGTTCAAACTCAGTCTCTCTACAGGCTACATACCCATAGAGTGGCACACAGCAACAGTTATCCCGCTCCACAAAGGTGGAGCCACAACGGACCCTGGGAACTATCGCCCTATAAGCCTGACTAGCCTGGTCTGCAAGGCTATGGAACACATCATCATGGAACTCATTAACAGAGACATTGGGAACCTCCAAACCTTGGAACCTACCCAGTTTGGTTTTGTTAAGGGCAGATCATGCCTCCTAAATCTTTTGAACTTCTTTGATATGGTTACCAAGGCATTAGACGAGTGAAAGGAGGTCCACACAGCCTACCTAGACCTCGCAAAGGCTTTCGACACCATTCCCCATTCTAGTATTATATTCAAGCTCACCAGCTTGAACATAAACCCCTATGTCACGAGATGGGTTGTCAACTGGCTCATGGATAGAACCCACATGGTGAGAGTTGCAGGCTCTACGTCCAACTCTAAACTGGTTACAAGTGGAGTCCCCCAGGGCTCAGTCCTAGGACCCCTCCTGTTCGGTATATACTTCTCAGAGGTACAGGCAAGCATAGGTCTATGGCTGACTCAGGTTCACAGACGACTGCAAACTAGGGGCCATAATTGATTCTCCGGCTGATACAGACACCCTTCAGATGGGTCTCACTGAGATGGATACCTGGTGTCAAAATCATGGCCTCAAGCTAAATGCCAAAAAGTGCATAGTCATCCCTTTTAGAAAAAACAAAATACCCGCAAACTACCACATAGGCGATCGTCCCCTAAATACAGAAAATGTAATAAGGGATCTGGGGAGCCAAATAGATAGTAATCTCTCCTTTAATAATCATATTGCCAAGGTGGTTAGAAAATCCTTCTATGTGGCCCACCTAATCCCAAAAGGGTTTGCATCTAGAACAAAAGAGATTATTGTGCCTCTCCACTCATCACTCATTAGACCCATTATAGAATATAACACCCCATTTGGAATGTACCTTACAAGACACCTGCAACAGCTGGTAAGGCCACAAAAGTACCTCACCAAGAGGATTACTGGCCTCAAACAGATGCCCTATGCAGCCCGACTCAAGAAACTCCAGCTGTACTCAGTTGCATACCACTTACTCAGAGGTGATCCCTGCCTGACATACAAGGCCATGTCCAACCCAGAATTGATGGACATGCTCCACCTAAAAAAAAGACAAATCCCAGAGAGCCACACGCTCTAGAGATATAAACCTCACCACAACGATAAATAGGACATGCTGGAGGGATAGATTTCTATCCCAGAGACTCCCCATGTTTTGGAACAGGATTCCAATATACATCAGGCAGAGCCCCTCACTAACACTCTTTACGAGAAGCCTTGACGGGTGGATGGGAAACAGAAAATTTACCCCGGGTATCACTGCACTGGCTCTGCTGGACAGTGGCGCAGGGAACTAATGGCTCTGCTGGACAGTGGCTCAGGGAACTGATGGCTCTGCTGGACAGAGGCACAGGGAACTAATCTAAGGGGGTGGCGAAAGCCAACACATTCTGGCTAGGCTTATAAATGCCCCTGGGCAGATAGCCTAGTACTTACCTATGAACCTAAGTAGGGCATTTAATGGTAGGCAATATTCTAATCTTATCAAAAGAATATTATAGTTTGCTAGGACCTCCAAAACTCATTCTCCATGGCTTACTGATCAGTGGCGTAACTAGAGTTTGTGCCACCCAGGGCTGTCTGAGTTTTCCAACCTCCCCCCCTTCAAAAAATCACGGTTGAATGAGACCCTCCCCATACAAAGCTCTCCACCCTGCGGCCATTCCAATGTACCACTACTTAGCTATTTTGCCCCATTTACCATAAACATTGTAATGTGCATACGGCTTTACTTCTACAATGATTATTTGAATTTCATTTAAAACTTTTATTTTACATTTTATAGCACAAACACTGATAGACATCTGGTAAACAAAGCAATACAGTATCACAGTGAAAACAGACTTAGCATTAAAGCTTCTCTGCTCTTGAAACAGCACTGAAAATTTGAAATCCACATTCAAAAGAAAATACATCTGGCCAGTGGCGGATAAAGATTACATTTGGGTTGTTTTCAAATCATAGAACCCTTGCACATGAAACATACATATTTTCTTTGATACATCTTCCCAATTGTATTAAATGATATTCCTTGAATAATACCGCACACTTGTTAACAGTGCGTTTTAAATTTGTTTCAACATTTTTCGAGTAAGCAATGAAACAAAATGCATAAACCAATAATGACAAAACTGCTCAATTCAGAAATTTCCATCATAAAAGTCTACTTAAACTTCTACACTCCACCAGTATCAGTAAATATGCAGAAGTAAAAGTCATCTAAATAATTCCACATTAAAGAGATCTGTAACTAATGAAGAGGTTGCCGCTAGCAAACAACTTTAGATTTTATTGTTTCATCTACAAGTAAAGTGCCTGTTGCCTTTGAGGGATACATTGCCTGTTACATTAAAAAATGATAAGCTACTAATATTGCAAAAGGGAATGGATGGCAAACTGACAGGTTCATAGTTACTTGGTATCTCTGCCAAAGAGGACATTCTCAGGACTGCAGTATCCACCCCCTTTAAAAGTACAACACAACACAACACAATACAATATCAGCAATCCATCTACATACTGTGGCAGTAGAACCCACAGCCTTCTGTATGAAAAGCAAGCATTCTACCCATTATGCTACTAATACAAACAGACTTCACATAAGCAACACTAAACTTCTCTCCCCCTGAGGAACTATGCAGCACAACTTAAGATTAAGAAATCTGGAAAAAGCATTTATTGGGGGGAAGAGACAAAGGCCCAAAACCAGGGACACATTTTAAACATTGCTTGTACAATCTTAGAAAAATTGCTACTTGCTACAATGAAATGTTTTGTGTAATGCTACCATGCATTTCCTGAAAGATAGCCATTTAAGTTTCAGTTTTCCTATTATTAGTGAATTCAGTTCTCACTAATTTACTAGAAAACCACAAATGTTAACACAAACAGGCCAAAGAGCTGGTGTGGGTAGGGAATTCAGGCTCGTCACCAGTACATAGGGCACAGGGTTTGAGCCTGCTTACCAGGCATGCATACTGGGGCATCACTCACACTCACACACACACACACACACACACACACACACACACACACACACACACACACACACACACACACACACACACACACACACACACACACACACACACACACACACACACACACACACACACACACACACCACTGAAATGCAAACTTACTAAAATCAACAGCCTTAAGTTAAACTGAAACGGCAGCACACATACTGCAAATTTATAAGTTAAACAAAAATGGCAAACTTACTAAATCCAGCGGGCTTAAGTTAAACAGAAACAGCCTTAAGCAATAAACTGAAATGGCAGCTCGACACTGAAATGCAAACTTACTAACTGAAACGGACACACACTTAAAGCAACTTTTAAGCAGATATGAATAAACAGAAATGGCAGCTCGGCATACTTGTACAGTTAAATTAAACTTTGAACTGGCAAACGCAAGTTAAAGTGAACTGAAATGCAAACTTACTTGTACAGTTAAATTAAACTCTGAAATGGCAAACTTTCCAGCTTGGCAGACTTGCATTAAACTGAAATGGCTCAGCAACATAAGCCCCAACAGGCACACAAACACCCCTACTTCATTTAATGAAATGGCAGACCTACACACACTACTTAAAGCAGATGGAAGGCAGAACTACACACACACACACACACACACACACACACACACACACACACACACACACACACACACATTTCTTAAAGCAGATGAAATGGCAGCTCAGCAAGTTAAACTGAAATGCAAACTTACGTGTACAGTTAAACTTTGAAATGGCAAACTTTCCAGCTCGGCAGACTTGCATTAAGCTGAAATGGGTTAAGCAGCATTTCAAATAAAGAAATATGTCCCAACAGGCACAACTCCCTCCTACTTACGTACTTCTATTGACTGCCGTCATTGCTGTTTTTATTTCCTATTTCCTGACAGTCCAACAGGCAGCAGCTGATGTCATCACGCACACCCCTGTAAGCTGGTGATGCGTGGTGGCATCAGCCATAAATTTAATGTGGTAAACTGCTAATACAAAAAAAAAAAAAAAGACCGGGGAATTAAGGGGGCCACTTGGAAATTCGTGGCACCCCAATATTTTGCCCTCAAAACTGGCAAATACTGAGGAATTCAGTATGGTTGAGAGGTCTGATAGACACACAGCCCCTGGTTTATCAAGAAAAGAAGGCTTTTAAATTCCTACGGTCTGAGTAGCCTCAGTAGGAGGAGGCCTCTTACCTCTCTTTTTGCTCTTAAAGGAAGGCCTAGATTGCCTGCGAACAAAAAAAAAAGAAGTTATGTCTTACCATAACATTCCATTTGTGTTGTCGATCTTCATCCATTCTTGACTCTTGGGTACGGTTCTGATACTCAGAACTGATCCGGCCACTGCATAGCCAAAAAAATCTCTCGAGCTACTGGTCTAGCCATAATGCTCCTCCTACAATACACCTCAGATCAAGTTTGCAAACTCTCAGAAAGATATCCTAGCTGAAGTCAGAAGCCATGTCCAAGGTGTATCCTAACAGGGAAACCCACGACAACCTATCGCTCCACCAGGAGTCCAAATGAGGGGGAAGGTGAGATGAGATGCAAAAATGGATGAAGATTGTCAACAGAGATGGAACGTTATGGTAAGACATAACCTCTTTATCTGATGTTGTCAATCTTCATCCATTCTTGACTCTTGTGCAGAGTCCCCAGCTACCTTAGTTCCTGGGTGGCCCTATGGAAGGACATGCCTTAGAACCACAGTGCCAAAGAAGGTTCTTCCCCTGAAGACCATATCCAATTTGTAATGAGTAATAAAGGTATGTGGAGCACCTATGTCACAGCTGTGCAAATTTTGGACATGGAGGTTTTAGAACGGAAAACAGCTGAAGTCCCCATAGATCTGGTAGAATGAGCCTTCACCAGCATAGGGAGTTTTAGATTCTTTTGTGTGTAAATAAAGGAAATGCAATCTTTTAGCCATCTAGAAAGAGTAACCCTAGAAACAGGTTTGCCCAAGGCTGCACCGGCAAAGGACACAAATAATTGTTCTGACTGCCTGAATTGTTTAGTTCTATCCAAGTAGAAACATAGCTGGCTGTGCACATCAAGAAGGTGTAAGCAGTACTCACCCTTATTAGAAAAGTTTGGGAAGAATACCGGCAAGTATATGGTTTGATTGATACTGACCTCTGAAATCACTTTAGGAAGGAAAGACGGGTTTGTCCCGAGTGACACACTGGTCTTTATGGAAAATTATAAAAGGGGTCTTAGAACATAAAGCCTGTAATTTCGAGACTATTCTTGCTGAGGTGACAACAAACAGAAGAAGAGTTTTCCAGGAAAGATACTAAGTCACAGGTCACTGCAGGTTCAAAGGGAGGTAATGTAAGCGGCTGCAAGACAATTGTCAAGTCCCATGGTGGTAAGAGATCTTTGAAAGGGGGCTTTACACAAACTGTGCCCTTAAGGAAAACCTTGGAAAGTCTGTGAGAGATTAAAGGTTGGTCATCAAAACCATTTTGAAAATACGAAATGGATGTTAAAATAACCTTAATTGTGGAAGCCAAAGCCCCTTTAGCAAAAATAGTAGCTAAGAACTCTAGAACTAATTCTCAGAAGCCCAGAAAGAAAATCTCTTCCATTTACTATGGCAGAGATTCCTGGTGGATGGTTTATGGGATGCCAACAAAATGTATTGTGCAGGAGATGTAAGGTTGTTGTGCCTGGCAACTAATGGAACTGGAGGAACCAAGCAGTCAGCCTGAGAGTTTGAAGACTGAGATGCACAAGTCCCTGGGGGTAAGACAGAAGGTCTGGAGCTGGGTCTAGAATCCATGGGCGACAGAGCAGATCAGGCCATAGGAAGAGAACCCATATTTGTCGAGGTCAGTAATGTGCAATGACAATCACTTCAGCTCTCAACTGAGCTGCTTTTTTGAGGAAGAGAGGAATTAGAAGGAATGGGGGTAAGTCATAAAGGAGACCCGGGGTCCAACTGAGAAGAACAGCGCATCTCAGGGACTCCCCCTGAGGGGGAAATTAGGGGAAAGTAGTTTCCTCACTTGTTGTTTAGGGGTGTAGCAAACAGGTCACAGGAAGGCTGGCTCCAGCAAAGAAAAATCTTCTTCGCCGCTATGGGATTTAGAGACTGCGTGTGAGGCATAAGAATGCATCTACTCAGTTTGTCTGATATTATGTTGGAACTCTCCAGGATGTGCATTGCTATCAAAAAGCGGTTGGAAGTTATAGCCAATTGCCACACTCGAAGGGCTTCTTGACAGAGTGGGAAGGACTTGGTTCTCCCCGTTTGTTGATGTACTAGACTACAGACATGTTGTCTGATTGAATAGCTGTCATTCTTTGAGGTAAGGCAGGATGAAAGGCTTGCAATGCTAGAACCACTGCCCTCATCTCCAGAACACTGATATGCAGGTTGGCCCCAGAGGGGGACCAAGTGCCTTGGACTGTCTTCCCTAGATAATGCTTCCCCTCCCCATAGGGGAAGCATCCATGGTCACTATGGCCTTGGGTTGAGGATGGACAAAGGCGGCCTAGAAGAATGTCCTTGGATTGCATCTATCAGGAAAGATCATTTTTGTATCAACTGGACATAAAAAAGAATAGTTGTGTAAAATCTTACCATAACCATATAAGTCCTTTTCTTCCATTTTGCAGTATTCTTAGTGTGGGATTTCCCACCTCAGGTGACCCGAATGTCGGCTCTTGTACAAAAGCTACAGCTTGGCTGTTGTAGTTATGTGGGATGTCAGATGTAGGGCCATAAAACCAGGGACCTTAAATGTGACGTCTGCACACACAGCCTTCAGAACTTGAAAGCCCAGCAGGACAAGTCTCAGTACAGTAGCAAGTGATGCCAGCAATAGGATTACAGAGACATTTGGTGGTTAAATTGGTCGTATGGTAGGGTATGGTCACCAGGAGACCCAAGACAGGTCAGTAATGAGCGAGAGAGAAAGAGAAGGGGATTAGGTGGGTGGGAAGGACTAGTGCAATATGGAAGAGAAGGACATCTGTGGTTATGGTAAGATTTTACACAACTGTTCTATGTCCTTCTCTTCCTATGTTACAGTATTCTTGGTGTTGGAGAGTACCACAGCTTAGAAGGAAGGAAGGGAGGAGATGCAAGAAGCAGATTCCACAAAGCCCTGCAGAACTGCTCTGGCAAAACCTGCACATGCTCTGGAGATATTGTCTAACTTGTAGTGTTTGGTAAAAGTGTGAATGGTAGACCATGTGGCTGCTTCCAGGATGGATGCAGTGTCCAGGCCTTTTAGGAAGGCTCTGGAGGCTGCTACTGCCATGGTGAAGTGAGCTTTTACACCCTGATTGAGTTTTTTGCTATGGAGAGAGTAACATAGGCAAATAGTTTTCTAATCCAACATGTGATGGTTTGCTTAGAGACTGCCTTGCCCAGGGACCTGGGATGGAAGGAAATAAAAAGCTGATTAGAATTCCTTATGGATTTGGTTTTGTCTACGTAAAACCTTAGCTGTCTGTGTACATCCAGGGAGTGGAGTATCCTCTTACTTTCATTGGTGGGAGAGAGGACAAAGGTGGGTAGGTGAATAAATTAGTTTAGGGACAGATCGTTGATCACTTTGGGCATAAAGGAAGGGTTGGTTCATAGGGTTACCCTGTCCTTGTGGAAGGTGGTGTATGGAGGGCAGGACATTAGGGCCTGTAAATTCTGACACCCTTCTAGCTGAAGCTATAGTCACTAGCAGAACTGCCTTCCATGTGCACATTTGCAGAGTGGCCGTACTGGTAGGTTCAAAAGGAGATTGTGTTAGTTTTTCCAAGAATGAAATTCAGGTCCCAGGGTGGTGGGATGGGCTTTCTTGGTGGCCTGATGTGCAAGACTCCCTTTAAGACTAGCTTAACATTGAGTCTGGCTAGTAGGGGTGGGTCTAGAGGCAGGCAGGCTGAGATTGCTGAAAGGTGGACTTCACTGACGAGCGTGAAATTACCCCCTTAACTATTTGACACACATAGGCAAGAACTGGGGGTGGATCTGTGATGCATGGATCCCTGCCCTTGCCCAGACACCATTTGGAAAAATCTCTCCCATTTAGCTAAGTAAGATTTCCTTGTAGTAGGTTTCCTGGTCTCCCTCAGGACTGAAAGCACGCCCTCTGAGTAGTGGTGCCTGAAAGGAATTAGAAGTTTATCAACCACAGTGTCAGTGCCAACATCTGGAAGTGTGGGTGAATGAGAGTTCCCTTTTGATGGGTCAGGAGGTCCACCTTGTAGGGTAACTTGTGGTGATTGCCCTTGGCTAGATTGAGAAGTAGGGGGAACCAGTGCTGCCTTGGCCAATAAGGAGTCACCAGCAAGATTTTTGGTTTGTCTCTCCTGATTTTCAGGAGGACTTTTTGAATTAATGGGAAGGGTGGAAAGGCGCAGAGAAACCTCCCCTTCCAAGAAATGCTGAATGCGTTTACTCTCCAAGCTAGTGGGGAGTGGGTCTTGGAGCAGAAAGTCTGCAGTTGTCTGTTCTGGGGGAATGCAAACAAATCTACTTGAGGTGTGCCCCAGCAGTCGACAATATCTATAAATACATTCCTGTCCAGCATCCATTCATGATTTGGAGAAGATGTCCTGCTGAGAAGGTCTGCCTGTTTGTTGCCCTGTGAGGGAATGTAGCATGCCTGCAGGGACAAGTTGTGTTGTGAGGTTAGGTCCCAGATTAGTAAGGTCAGTCTGCAGAGGTGGTATGCTTTTGTCCCTCCCTCCTTGTTGAGGTACCACATAATGGTGGTGTTTGTCTGTTTTTATTTGGAGAACACCTGGTTGTAAGAGGGGAAGGAAGGCTTTCAGTGCCAGAAGGACTGCTGTCATTATCCTCACGTTGATATGTTTGTTCTTTATGGAAGGGTGCACCTTTGCTTGAACCCTGTAGTTTGACATTGTTGCTCCCCATCCTAGGTCTGATTCATCGGTATGCATGAACTGGTTTGGGGTGGGTAACTGCAATGGAAGGCCCAGGTTCAACTGAATTTCCTGAAAAAAGAAGTTATGTACTCTCCATAACATTTCATCTGAGTAGTTGTACTTCATTTGTCTTCAACCTTTCGGTATTCGGATCCGAATCGGATCCAAGACAGCTGCATCACTAGCATCTGATCAGAGCTCTAATCTCCTCCCCTTACTCATAATGCCCTTCTATCTCCTTCCTTCCCTCAGATCGAGTTTGCTGTACAAGAAAACATAAGTCTGACCCAATCAGACCTTACCACTAAAGGGTCTTCACAAAACCTAGGCCAAGCATGAGCAGGAGAGCCACAATAGTGCCCTCTCCTACATACCAGGATAGGACAATAGTGATATGGTTAGGGGGAAGGAGGGGAGGACGGTTGAAGACAAATGAAGTACAACTACTTAGACAGAACATTATGCTGAGTACATAACTTCTTTACCTGAAGTAGTTTACTTCATTTGGTCTTCAACCTTTGGGACAGAGTCCCCAGCTACCAACACCGGGTGGCCCTCATGGAAGGATATTCCGGAGCACTGCGGAGCCAAAGGATGCCCTACTCCTAGATACAGTGTCCAATTTGTAATGAGATATGAAGGTGTGAGATGAAGACCAAGTAGCTGCAGCGCAAATATCATCCAGCGATACCCTAGACCAAAAGGCCACTGATGTTGCCATAGATCTAGTTAAATGGGCTTTCACCTGACCCGGAGGGGAGATACCGCCGATCAGAATAAGCTCGAATGATACATTGTGAAATCCAGCGAGCAATGGTAACTTTGGAAATTGGTTTGCCTAAAAAGGGTTTGGAGTAGGAGACAAACAACTGGTCAGACTTACAGAAAGATTTTGTTCTGTGTAAATAAAACCTTAGTTGCCTGCGTACATCCAATAAATGTAACTTGTATTTACTCCTGCTTTGGAAGCTTGGAAAGAAGACAGGCAGATTGATGGTTTGACTGATACTTGCTTCTGAGGCCACTTTAGAGAGAAAGGAAGGATTAGTGTGCAGGAAAATCCTGTCTTTATGAAAAACCATGCATGGAACTTGGATGGACAATGCTTGAAGTTCCGACACCCTCCTAGCCGAAGTGATAACCACTAAGAAGGCTGTCTCTTCCAAGAAAGAAACTGTAACTCTACTGATGCCACGGGCTCAAAGGGAGGGGAGACTAGAGCCTGAAGTACAAAGGTAAGGTCCCAAAGGAGGTGTAGGATGTTTCACTGGGGGCCGTCAAAGAAAAGTACCTTTAAGGAAGGCTTTACAAAGCCTAGAGGAAGCTAGAAAAGCCATATTTTCCCCCCACATGGAAATTAGGGATGGCAGCCAGTTGGATGTTAACAGTGAAAGAGCTAGCACCTTGGTGAAAGATACCGGTTAGAAATTCTAGAACAGCCGGGACTGGAGCCGTAAAGGGATCTAACTCCTGTTGAGCAGACCATAAAGAAAAACGTTTCCACTTGCTACGATACATTTTCCTGGTGGAGTATTTGTGAGCTGCCACCAGTATGGTCTTAACCGGAGATGATAAACCAGGAGTCCTAATCATTACTGGAACTGGAGCAGCCAAGTGGCGAGTTTCAGACTGTCCAGATCTGGGTGAGGAATTCCCGAGGGATGAGAAATGAGATCTGGAACTAGATCCAAGATCCATGGTGGAACTACCAGGTGAGAAAAAGAGAGAGGAACCAGACTTGGTGAGGCCAGAATGGTGCAATAAGGATTACTGAGCTCCCCGACCTGTGAGCTTTCTGAAGAAACTTCGGGATGAGAGGTAACGGGGGGTAAGCATAAAGAAGACTGCAAGGCCAAGCAAGAACTAGTGCATCTCTGGGGGCTTCCCCCTGAGGGGGTTCACAGCAAAGAACTCGCTGCATTTTGCTTTGGAAGGAGATGCAAACAGATCACAGCAAGGCTCACCCCACTTGAGGAAGATATGTTCCGCTACTGAAGGATTCAGAGACCACTCATAAGTCATCAGAATAGTCCTGCTCAGCCTGTCTGCCAGAATGTTGGACCTTCCCGGAATGTGCGTTGCCACTAGAAAGCAGTCGGTGGAAATCACCCATTCCCACACTCTCATGGCTTCACGACAGAGGGGAATAAGATCTGGTTCCACCCCCGGCTGCTTATATACCAAACTACAGACATGTTGTCTGACTGAATAGCAATCATTCCCAGAGGAAGATGGGCATGAAGGAGTTGCAACACTAGAAGAACCACAATCATCTCCAGGACATTGATATGCAAATTAATCTTGGAGGGGGACCATGTGCCTTGGACCGTTCTTCCCGACCAATGCCCCCCCCCCCCAGCTGGGAAGCGTCCGTGGTCACTGTGGTGGTGGGAAAGGCTGGGAGAAAAGGACATCCTTCGACAAGATCCAGGGAGAGAATCCATCAGAGAAGAGAGTCTCTGCACACCTGAGATGTATGAATTGGATGGGACAGAGGTAGGTCCAGAAGAGACCACTGAACCACTAGTATCCACTGAAGAACTCATATGTGAAGCTGTGCAAGGGGTAAAAGATTGATTGCATCTGCCATGGAACCCAGAGCCCACAGCACTGAGTCTGTAGGATGTAAGCTACATGGAGTCTTAGATTGTGCACCCTCTCCGGGGTGAGGTAAACCATCATTTGAACTGTACCCAGCCGGGCTCCGATAAAGTCTAGAATCTGAAGTGGGGTCAGCAACAATTTGCTGAGGTTGATGGTAATGTCCAGACTGTCTGCTTATACAAGGAAGTAGTCCCTGGCTCGGCAAAGTAGACACTTGGTAGGGGCAGCAAGGAGCCAATCATCCAGGTATGGGAAGACCTGAATCCCCTGAATTCTCAGCTACCACTGCCATCACTTTTGTGAACACCCTGGGGGCTGGGGTGAGACCAAAGGGTAGGGCCCTGAACTCATAGTGATTGGCTCTCAGTCGGAAGTAGAGAAATCTGCGGGAGCACCTGTTCATTTTGATGTGATAGTATGCGTCCTTGAGGTTGATCAAGCACATCAAATCCTCTGCCTGCAGATAAGGCAGAATAGACTGAAGGGTGACCATCCGGAATTTCTCCTTGGCTACAGACAGGTTCAAGGTGGAAAGAACCAGAATTGGTCTTAGGTCCCCCGTTTTCTTTGGCACCAAAAAGAACCTGGAATAGATGCCCAATCCGGATGGGTTGGATGACTTGCTTTCTTAGCAGCTTTTCTATTTCTAGTGCTGCTACCTCCCTTTGTGCGGGTGGAACATTTGGAAGGTGTTTTGGCAGGGGAGGTGGACACATAAACGGGATGGTATAGCTTCTGGATATGATTTGTAACACCCAACAGTCTGTTGTTACAGACTCCCAACTCTGTTGGGTGTAAGGAAAGATGGCCCTCAACTGCCTCCAGAGATGAGCAGTCGGGTACCCCCTCAGGGCTGCTGTGCAGGTCTGTCCAAGAAAGGGTCTGGAGACCTGATGTTCTTTGGACCCCCTCTGCCTCTGGGCCATCTATCATATCCCCCTCTGCCTCTGGGGGAAGATGAGTCCTGAGTGTCCCGAGAGAACTGAGATTTCTGTAACCACATCCTTCTTTGCCCCTCGCTGGTTCCTCGAAAAGGATCTTTGAGGGGTGGAGAAGTGGATCCTGATGGAAGACAGTGTCTTCCCGTCCTTCTCACTCTGGACCAGGATCTCACGCACGGACTTCCCAAACACAGAAGAACCATTGTAGAAGGCATTGGCAAAGGACGCCCTGAAGGGTTCTGACAACTGGCATAGCCGAAGCCAGGCATGCTTGTCTCATAGCAACACCGGACCCGGCAGCCCTAGTGGCTTCTTCCGTGGCATGGAAGAGGAGACGCATGGATGTATTCACGACTGCTTTCAGAGTGGCCATACTTGTAGAGAACATTTTCTTGCCCTCCACTGACATGGATTCTAGGGGCGACTCATCGACTTCGTTGACCAGGTCACACTGTAATCGAATGACATGTGTCATATAATTCAGCATCCTTATGGAAAAGGTTGCTGAAGCATATACCTGCTTCCCAAAACGATTCATAGTTCTTGACTCCCGATCAGGAGCATGGACCATAGAGCTCTCCTGCACAAGCTCTTTCTTGGTGGCAGCTGCCATCACCATAGCACCTACTGGGGACCCCTTACTCCAGCTAGTCCTGTCCGGTAGGGGGCTGGGTACATTGTCTGGCCTTTTTGGAACAGGTTCCATGGTGTCCAGTTCCTTCCATGCCCTGGTGGTGATCAGGTCCACAAGTGGACCCGCTGGGGGGGGGGGGGGCACCCAGGAGGTAGATGGGTCTGTGCCAAATATCTCTAGCAACACTGACTCATCTGGGGTTGGATTTTGGACGGACCAGCCTCCTCTTTGGTGCAGGAGTTCCATGATGTCTCCAAAGGAGACATCCTCAGGGGGTGATCTGGGGGAACCTTCCCCTTCCTCCAAGTCAGTGTCATCCATGAGGGACTCTAGAGAGGAGTCCAGGTTCCTCCTTTTGCAGGTTCGTTTGTGAGGCACCTCCTCAGTGGGACTCTCTGGGGAGGACTCGCATACTTCGCGCTGCTCCCGAGTGGGAGCCTCCTGAGGCAAAACCAGCACAGGCTGTCCCTGAGATGATAGAAGAGTTGGAGCCATACCCAGAACCGAGGGAGTTGGGGTGGAATCAGAGGAGGAAATGGTCAAGGGTCTCGACCCACTTGAGAGGACCCTCTCCACCATGTTGAATGCCGAAGGGGAGCGGGCAACCTGGGAAACAAGCAAGGGAGCCGCCCTTTCTGTATCCGACAGAGGAGTCAGAGCCGAGCCTACAGGAGCTGAGATGCCAAGGGGGAGACTGCGATCCAAAAAACTCGAAGCAGACAGAACCCCTCGGATCCGACGCCGAGGCTATTGCTCCGAGAGGTCAGAAACTAACTAGTCGGATCGGATACACTCAAGGCAACGGCCGGCGTCGAGGTACGAAGTACCGTCAGGGCTGACCCAGAGACTTCTCGGATCAAAAGACTCCAAAACAGAGGGTCGGATCAGAGAAGGAGTTATGGGGGTGAAGAAGGATTGCAAGCACCACGCTCCGGAGGGAGAGGGGGCTGGCAAGACTCCCAAATGGATCTGAGTGTGGATAAATTTCAACGTCATTCTGTCCATCTCTGCCTCACTCAAACTGCATGTAGAACGTGAAGATGAAGCCACCAACACTGGCCTAGAGTGCCGGTGAGAAAAGGCTCTAGATGGTGCTCTGGACATCTCCGGCTCCAGGGAGAACCCGGGTGAACAGTGCCAGGGGGTACTAGGCCTGGAAGAGGTCTTTGTCTTGGAAGGAGGATCCGATGGAGCCAAGCAGTCCAGGGATCACTTCCTCGGTCTGTCCTTTTTAGATTTCTCCTCATCCATAGGCCTCAAGGTGGGAAGTTGAGTCCCAGAGGTCTGGGAAGGGGACGAAGCAGTAGCGGACACCAACGTGGCCAGTCTAGAAGTAATGGGGATGGCCGTCCCTGATGAGGGAAGAAGCCCTTTCATAATTAGTTTAGCCCTTCTGTCCTTGAGGGTCCTAGGATTAAAGCCCATGCAAATAGAGCAGGTTGTGAGAAGATGGGCAGCGCCTAAACACACTATGCACAGAGTGTGGCCAACAGCTGTTGAAAGCTTATGGCCACACTTCGTGCACTTCTGAAAAACAGGCTTGGGAGTTTCAGCCATGCTTGGGAAGTAAGGCCCACAATAATAATCACACACTCACTCACTAACAAGAAGGGGTAGTGGGGAGGTGAAGAGGAACTACCACACTAAAACTTTTTTTTTTAAATGACCAATGACTAAAACACAAGGTAGGGGAGTGTGAAAAAGAAAGTAAGGAAATCCTACACT
Source organism: Protopterus annectens (assembly GCF_019279795.1). Classification (NCBI taxonomy): domain Eukaryota; kingdom Metazoa; phylum Chordata; order Ceratodontiformes; family Protopteridae; genus Protopterus; species Protopterus annectens. The sequence goes on from NC_056730.1 coordinate 852,213,537, forward strand.
AATACCTGCAGAGAAAACTGTCACTTGCCCAACGATAAGCCTGGAGCTCAGCGACCACAATGCATAGCTTTTCAGTGGCAAATGAGATCTGTGGGAAGGAAGGACATAGAGGGGCATTAAGGATAAGGGGAAAAGCTTGGAGCTCAGATCAGATGCTAGTGATGCGGCCGTCTCCTGATCCAATCTGGATCCGAATACCCAAAGGTTGAAGACCAGATGAATTAAACTACTTCAGATCCACCAATTTAGCTCTGATGGTAGGCAGGGCAAAGTGTGATTTCTTGCTCTAAAGGATGCTGGTGTTGTGACCATACATTTTTTAGATACCACTGCAGCTTACACATGTGCATTCTGGCTAGTGGTAGCATAGCAATGGTGGCTGCCATTAGGCCCAGGATTCATAGCAATTGCCTTGCGGTTATCTGTTGGGTCTGCATAAGGGTTGTGAAGTGGGAGGACACAAAGCTGACTCTGTCCTGGGGAAGAAAGGCTTTCATTATGTCTGTCCTGATGGTGCAACCCAGAAATATTTTGTCTTGTTCTGGGGTCAGGGAAGCTTTGGGAAGTTGAGGGTGAACCCCAGTCTTTGAAGTAGGCAAATGGTGAACTGTAGATGGAGTAGCAGGGTTTTCTTGCAATCTTGCTAGGATAGGGATGTCATCCAGACAGGGGTAAATCTGAATCCCTTGTGTTCTGCAATAGGTTATGGCAGGTGCCAGGCATTTTGTTAACACTCTGGCAGCAGTGGACAAACCAAAGGGCAATGCAGTAAATTGGAAGTGAGAGGAGGGTCCAGAATTTCCTGTGGGAAGGTTGAATGGGTATGTGCGTAAGAATTTCCTGTGGGAAGGTTGAATGGGTATATGCAGATAGGCTTCTTTCAGGTCGAGTGTGGCCATGAAAACCTGGGCTGGTATAAGAGGGTGTAAAGTTTGAAGGGACAAGATTCTGAAGGTGGGAATCTTTAAAAATAGGTTTAAAAAGAAAAGCTCTAGAATGAGTCCCCATGGTTCATCTTTTTGGGGGAACAGAAACAGTCTTGAATAGAAGCCTTTTCCTTCCTGCCCTGGAGCGACAGATTCTATTGTACGAAGGCCTTGCAGAATTTGTGGGAAGAGGTGTCTCTGATTTCTTGGGGGGAAGGGAATGCCCCTTAAGGGGGGCCTTTCTTTCCAAGAGAGGAAGTATCCTTTTTGGATTATAGCCAGCACCCATTTGTCTGTAGTGATGGTTTCCCAAAAAGGGGAGGCAGTGGGAGAGGTGGGCAGAAAGGGAAAGGTGGGCAAGGCAGTCACACATTGTTGGGTCCTCCTCTGTCTTGAAAGGGCTGTCTAGTGGGGAGCTGTGAAACAGCTGGCCTGGAAGGGGTTTGTCTTCTGGCCCCTCTTCTGTGTCTGGAAGAGGCAGATCCAGCTGAGACTAGGTTTCTTCTGACAAAGGTGACTTTGGCAGGGTAATTACTGTAATATTTGGGAATAGGGGACACCAGAAGATGCTTGATGTCTTGCAATTCCTTGCTATTTTCTTGTAGATTTTTGAAAAGGTCTGCTAAATGTTTACCAAACAAAAATTTAGGGTCCAGAGGGGCAAGACTTGAAGTCCTCTGGTAAAGTGTTGCAGACGTAGCCAAGAATATATTTGAAGTACAGTGGTAGAGGCTCCAGAGAATGCAGGGGCCTCTGCAGCATCATATCTACATCTAATGGAGTGTCTAGCTACTTGGGCAGCCAGAGATAGTTTGGAGGATATGTCAGACATAATGGGGCAGTCTGGAGTAGCAGCCAGCAGAGTAGAGGCTTGAGAGACAAGGTCCAGAGCATATGTGGCTATGGGGGTTTGATAGTTGATGGCTCTAAAGACCAATGTGGAAGAGGTGTAAACCTTCTTTCCAATTCTATCCATGGTTTTGCTGTCCTTGTCTATAGGTAAGAGAGGCAGACGGAAGCAGTCTGGATTGTTTATCAGGTAAAAGAGCAATCACAGCTGGGTCAGCCAGGGGATGTTTGACAAGAAATTTCTGGTCATCAGGCACTTTGTAGAAGCGATCTGGTCTCTTAGGGGCAGGTGGCTGAGAGTCTGGGGTGTTAGATGCTGAGGAAAAGGCATCTGAATAAGCAGGGATAACAGGAGGAATGGCAGAAGGGTAGGGAGATTCCACTTGTAACAGTTAACAATACCATTTTTGAGTATCAGACAATTGTAAGGTGTCCCATTTGAAGTATTCCTTCATTTTGGTTATGGTCTCTCCAAAGGTGATATTCATTGGAGGGAAGTCCCATCCCATGGATTCTTCATCTGGGGAATAATACTCTTGAGGAGAGGCTATTTGGGAGTTATAAAATATTGATTCATCAGAAGATGAATAATAAGCCGCTTGCTCTTCTTCCCTGTCTTGTGAAGTAGGCAGTGGAAGAGAGAAGGCAGAGGTAGACCTAGGGCTGAGGAGAGAAAGAGTAGATGGAGAAGAGGCTGAGGGCCTAAGGGCCACGAAGGCCTGCATCAAAGATGAGGTGAAGGACTGCCAATCAGGTAGGCCTTTGGTGGGTGTAGCCATATCTTTGGTTTTCTGTTTCTTTTTAACTGGGGTAGTCTTAGGCGTAGGCCTGGAATCGAATGCCTGGCTAATGGTAGCGGCATCCAGAGGAGGGATCCCAGTTGGAGGCCCAGCTATGTCTCGTTTCCCCTCGACTTCGAAAGTAGCTGAGGTCTGGGTAAGCTATGCAGACATGCTTGTCATTAACTGTGAAGCGCTTTCCTCGAAGGTCGCTGTCGGACATCCCTCAACTCCTAAATCAGTAGCTGGCAGGGCATCCAAAAGAGGAGAGGCAGTGGAAGTGGGCCTAGGAATCTTGGCCTTCTTCCGCTGAGGTTCAGTCAGGGATTCTGAAACGGGATCCATTCTTAGTGCTAATTTTTTAAGTCACTGATTTTCTAGGTATAGATTAAGCACAGGCAGATATCTGAGTAAGGTCTTAGGAATGAAGGATTGGCAGATAGAGCAAGCGGTGTGATCGCGCTCTCGTATCTTTATGGAGTATCTGGCACCTGCACTGGAATTTACCCTTTTTTGCTGATATTGGCTAAAGTTTACTACAACAAACCAAGCTTTAGCTAAGAGTCAAAGAAAAAACCCAACGGGGTACTTAGCTTTTAGCTTAGCTTTTAGACGTCTTGCGATGAAGGAGCGAAACATATGATCTGACGGTTGTCTGCGTCTGAAAAGTTCTGAGGTCTGTGTGTGCAGACGACATATTTAAGGTCCCTGGTTTATGGCCCTACATATGAAGTCCCATGCAACTACAACAGCAAAGCTGAAGCTTTTATATAGGAGCTGACATTCAGGTGGCCTGAGGCGGGAAATGCCACACCAAGAATACTGCAACATAGGAATAGAAGTACATCAAGATGATTCATGGGATGGGTTTGAATAGAGTCAAGCCATTGGTTCTCCAGCATCCACTGAAGAAGTCTCATGAAACTTTGCCAGTGGGACCAATGTGATTGCTGCTGCCATGGAGCTCAGTGCTTGCAGGATTGGCTGAGCTGGAATCTTGTTTGAGTGAAGAAGTGACTGAACCTGCAATTTTATTTTCTGCAACCTATGGAAGGGTAACGATGCTACACAAGACTGAGTGTTGAGACAAGCTCAGATGAATTCCATATGCTGAGTAGGGGTTAGCTGAGACTTCTCAATGTTTACTATGTCCAGCTGAGGAGATAGTTTCAGAAAGAAGTTCCTGGTTTGTAGAAGTAGATGCCTGGAGGTAGCAGTGAGAAGCCAGTGTCCTGGTATGGAAACACTCAGAATCTGTGCAGCCTTAGATGTGCTGTCACTGCTGCCATGCATTTGGTGAACACCTGATGTCTGGAAGTAGCAGTGAGAAGCCAGTAGTCCTGGTATGGAAACACTCAGAATCTGTGCAGCCTTAGATGTGCTGTCACTGCTGCCATGCATTTGGTGAACACCCTGCAGGCTGTGGTGAGACCAAAGGTCAGCACTCTGAATTGGTAGTGACTGGCTTCCAACAGGAAGCGGAGAAACTTTCTCAAGTGTTTATGTGGTAATACGCATCTTGAAAGATGACCCAGCACATCCAACTGTTCTCCTCTAAGAAAGAAAGTATGGATTGAACTGTGACCATCCGGAATTTTGACTGTTGAACAAATTTGTTCAAAATACTGAGATCCAAAATTGGTCTCCAGTCTTGACTTCTTTGACATTAAAAAGAATCTTGAGTAATATCTGGATTCGAGTTGGTCTGGTGGCACTTCCTGGATAACTCTCTTTTTCCAGCAGCTTTTGTATTTCTAGCTCTACTTGAGCTCTCTGGATGGATGGAACATCAGGGAGTTTTGCTCAGGGGTAAGGGTGAAGGGGAGAGAATAACCTCTGGAAAAAATCCTTGGCACTCAGGCATCAGTAGTTATGTGTCGCCAGGCAGTTGGGTGCAAAGAGAATCTTCCACTGACTGCCTCCAGAGGCAAGCAGCCGGGCTTCCTTTCAGAAGGACTCCCTGGAACCCTGGTTCTGTGGACCACCCCTGCCTCTGGGATGGCGTCAACCACTGCAAAATACAGTTGTGTACATTTACCATAAATATAGATGTTCGAGTGTATTCACTGTTGCAGTCATCACATTTGGGTTATCTGCCTGCAGGTAGCCCTCAGCTGGTCTGAATACCAGAGTCTTTGGATTTCTGCATCGGATGCTATCTCTTCTTCCATGACGCCAGGACGCCAGGGGTATAAAACAGGCAGCCAATGCCATTAAATCAGTTTTTCTTGCCCCAGATGTCAGGTGCCCCACAATAGGAAGCAATTATATGTTATGGTACACCCCCATCAAAAAGCAAATACACCAGAAAAATAAATATACCAAACAAGAAGGAAAGGTAAAGCCAAGAGAAGTCAGGGGCTGGAGGGAGGGTAACCAGGACTGCAACAATGAATACACTCAACATCTACATTTATGGTAAGTGGTGCTGTCACTGCTGCCATGCATTTGGTGAACACCTGATGTCTGGAAGTAGCAGTGAGAAGCCAGTAGTCCTGGTATGGAAACACTCAGAATCTGTGCAGCCTTAGATGTGCTGTCACTGCTGCCATGCATTTGGTGAACACCCTGCAGGCTGTGGTGAGACCAAAGGTCAGCACTCTGAATTGGTAGTGACTGGCTTCCAACAGGAAGCGGAGAAACTTTCTCAAGTGTTTATGTGGTAATACGCATCTTGAAAGATGACCCAGCACATCCAACTGTTCTCCTCTAAGAAAGAAAGTATGGATTGAACTGTGACCATCCGGAATTTTGACTGTTGAACAAATTTGTTCAAAATACTGAGATCCAAAATTGGTCTCCAGTCTTGACTTCTTTGACATTAAAAGAATCTTGAGTAATATCTGGATTCGAGTTGGTCTGGTGGCACTTCCTGGATAACTCTCTTTTTCCAGCAGCTTTTGTATTTCTAGCTCTACTTGAGCTCTCTGGATGGATGGAACATCAGGGAGTTTTGCTCAGGGGTAAGGGTGAAGGGGAGAGAATAACCTCTGGAAAAAATCCTTGGCACTCAGGCATCAGTAGTTATGTGTCGCCAGGCAGTTGGGTGCAAAGAGAATCTTCCACTGACTGCCTCCAGAGGCAAGCAGCCGGGCTTCCTTTCAGAAGGACTCCCTGGAACCCTGGTTCTGTGGACCACCCCTGCCTCTGGGATGGCGTCAACCACTGCAAAATACAGTTGTGTACATTTACCATAAATATAGATGTTCGAGTGTATTCACTGTTGCAGTCATCACATTTGGGTTATCTGCCTGCAGGTAGCCCTCAGCTGGTCTGAATACCAGAGTCTTTGGATTTCTGCATCGGATGCTATCTCTTCTTCCATGACGTCAGGACGTCAGGGGTATAAAACAGGCAGCCAATGCCATTAAATCAGTTTTTCTTGCCCCAGATGTCAGGTGCCCCCACAATAGGAAGCAATTATATGTTATGGTACACCCCCCATCAAAAAGCAAATACACCAGAAAAAATAAATATACCAAACAAGAAGGAAAGGTAAAGCCAAGAGAAGTCAGGGGGCTGGAGGGAGGGTAACCAGGACTGCAACAATGAATACACTCGAACATCTACATTTATGGTAAGTGTACACAACTGTACTATGTTCTTCATATTTCACTGTTGCAATCATCACATTTGGGTAGATTCCCAAAGCTAAAGAAGGGAGGAGGAAGTTAAAGAGCATTAGGGCCAGCTATTAAGCCCTGCAAGACTGCAGTGGCAAAACCAGCTCTGGATTTAGAAAAAAATAGGCATGTGGTAATGCTTGGTGAAGGTATGTATAGAGCTCCAGGTAGCAGCTTATAGATGTCCCTGGTAGGGACTCCTCTGAGAAAGGCCACAGAGGTAGATGCAGCCCTGGTGGAATGTGATCTTATCCCCTGTGGGGTAGGTTTTCCATGGTGCTTGTAGCAGAAATGAATGCAATGGGCTATCCATTTGGAAATTATTTGCTTTGAAATGGTCTTCCCCTCTGCCCCTGCAGCAATCCCAACTAGCAGCTGTTTAGATTTTCTGAGAGGCTTAGTCCTGTCCAAATAAAATCTAAGTTGTCCGTGCACATCCAGAGAGTGCAGTATTTGTTCCCCTTTGTTTTGTGGATTAGGGAAAAACATAGGCAAATAAATGGACTGATTTAGAGCCACACTAGACACCACCTTGGGCATAAAGGAAGGATTGGTCCTGAAGGAAACCCTGTCCGCATGGAAAATAATGAAGGATTCCACTGCCATGAGGGCCTGTAATTCAGACACTCTTCTTGCTGAAGTGATGGCTAGAAGTAATGCTGTTTTCCAAGAAAGGAATTTCAACTCTGCTGTTGTAGCTGGCTCAAAGGGGAGAAGAGTGAGCTTTTCCAATACAAAATTACGGTCCCAGGCTGGAGTGGGAGCTCTCCTGGGGGGTCTTAAATTTATGGCCCCTCTAAGGAATTGTTTTAGCAAGGGGTGAGAGAAGAGGGGTGGCTCAGTATTATAATGTGCTGAAATGGCAGAGGCATGAATTTTAATTGACGAGAAGGATATGTGGAGCATTTCTGTTAAGTACTGAAGAATATGAGGTAAGCTGGGCACCATTGTGCCCATCCCTTGAGCCTGCCTCCAGGAACATTATCTTTTCCACTTTTCAACATAGGATTTTCTAGTACTAGGTCTCCTTGCCTCCAGAATGACATCCTGCACCTGCTTACTGAGGGATGCTAGAGGAGAGTTCAAGGAATTAGCCAGGCTGCAAGGTTCAGGGTTTGAAGCTGAGGGTGCAGAATCTGGCCCGCCTGCTGGGACAGTAGGGAAGGGGTCTGAGGTAGGTGCCATGGTTGTAGCAGTGTCATACTGCACAAGAGGGGGTACCAGTGCTGGCGTGGCCAGTCTGGTGCAATCACTATTGTCCTTGGCTTGTCCTGTTTGATCTTTAGTAGAACCTTCGAGAGGAGAGGCAGAGGGGGAAAGGCATAAACTGAGAGGCTTTCCCAGGTAAAGGACAGGGCATCCACTTTCCAAGCTTGACTGTGGGGAGTACTTGGGCAAAATTTGTCCAACTGGTAGTTCTGAGGGGAGGCAAACAGGTCTACCTCAGGAGTCCCCCATTTGTTCCTCAAGAGGTTGAATATTTTTGGTTCTAGTTTCCATTCTTGTGGGTCCATGAGATTTCTGCTTAAGTCATCTGCCAGTGAATTTAGTTTGCCTGGCAGGAATTGAGCTTATAGGTGTACTTGGTAGCTCAAGGCTGTGTTCCACACAGCCATGGCTAGTCTGCAGAGAGAGTACGAGTGGGTTCCCCCTGCCTGTTTATGTACCACGTAACTGTGGTGGTGTTTGTCTTTACCAATAGTTGTCCTGGAAGAATATGGTCTTTGAAGGCTGTCAGAGCATTCTGTACAGCTAACATTTCTTTCTGATTGATATGCAGGTACATCTGTCTCTGGTTCCATTTGCCCTGAATGCACTGCCCTGCCATGTGAGCCCTCCATGTATAGTCTGATGCATCTGGTGTTAGGGTTGGGGCGGCAGGGGGTAGAGTGAAAGGGAGCCCCTTGTTGTGGTAGCAGGCCTCTGCCCACCAAAGGAACTCTGTCTTCATACAAGGAATGACAGAAATCATTGACTCCAGGTCCTGAGAATGTTGACACCATAGGCTTTTTAGATACCACTGGAATTTCCACATATGAATTCTTGCATATGGAATTAGTAGAATGCAAGAGGCCATGAACCCCAGAGCTTAAAGTATTTTCCTTGCAGATAGCTGGGGTTTTGTGGCCAGTAGTTTGAAGTAGGTTGTCAAATAAACTTGTTTCTCTGGAGTGAGGAATGCCATCTGGGAAGTTGTGTTCAAGCTTACTCCCAAGAATACAATCTGTTGGCAGGGTACTAGGTGAGATTTCCTTTCGTTTATGGTGTACCCCAGTGAGGTTAGAAGTTTCTTTACGAATGCCAGGTGTTGCAATAGCAAGTCCTGGCTTTCTGCCTGAATCAGACAATCGTCCAAGTATGGGTAAATTTGAATATTTTTCTGCCTGAAAAATGCAATGGCTGGAGCTAGACACTTTGTGAATACCTTGGGTGCAGTAGATAAGCCAAAGGGAAGTGCAGAGAACTGACAGTGCATGGAGCTTGCCCTGAAGCGTAGATATTTCTTGCAGGGTTCCCTTATTGGGATGTGCAGGTAAGCTTCCTTTAAGTCTAAGGTTGCCAGCCAGGCATCCTTGGCTAGCATAGGAAGAAGTTATTGAAGAGTTAGCATTTTGAAACTACCAGAAAGATGTTGAGAATAGAGATTTCCAGGATAGGACGCCAGGAGTTGTCTTTTCTGGGTACTAGAAAAAGTCTTGAATAAAAACCTTGTCCCCTTTGTTCTGCTGGAACAGGTTGAATAGCCCTGATACTGAGAAGAGAGAGAACCTGCTGTTGGGCCTCAGCCCATTGATTTGGGGGTAGGTCTGTCCAACCATTTGGGGTAGGTAGTGCGTGGAAGTGGAATTTGTATCCTTGGGAAACTATATTCAAAACCCATTTGTCCTAGGTAACGAGTTCCCAGTTTTCTGCATGCAGGACGAGCTTTCCTCCTAAGGGAGCAGGTAGTTGAACAGGACTTGGAAGGGTTAAGGTTAAGTCACTGTGCCATTTTACCGTACAGGGGTGGCTTACTACTCCCTGCTTTGGAAGTGGGAGCCCCCCACTGCTTAGGTCTGTGCGTAGCCTGAGAATGCAGCCTAGGTGGTCTGCTGTTTCTGGGTTTGGACTGAGAAGGCCTGGAAGGGACTAGAAAGGACCAGTTCTTTGAAGGCCAATGTCTACTGAATCTGGGAGGCTGTACTTGTAGGAAATCTTTTAATAGTTTGCATAGATTTATCTTTTTCCTCCATCCTTTTGATGACTTCTTCTGCTTTGTTGCCAAAAAGGTGGTCTTGGTTTAAGGGAGCATCCAGTAATTTAGCTTTAACATGATCTGGCAAGTTTTGTTCCTCAAGCCAAGCGTGCCTTCTAAGCACAGACCCAGTGTCAGCAGCCCTGCAAGATGCTTCTAAAGCGTCAAAACCACATTGCAAAGTACGTTTACCAACTTGTTCTTCCGAATGGAATAAATCTTGTAATTCTGTGTGTTCAGCACAGTCAGGAGTCAACATCCTTTTCTGTTTAAGTAGTCCCATATTATGCTGCTGAAACATGTGAAACTGGCAATTTAAAGCCCTAATGGCCAAAGTAGCAGAAGTGAATACCTTCTTACCCAATCTGTCTAAGGCTCTAGGATCTCTATCAGAAGGGTAGGATATTTGGCAGCAGTGGCTTTAATGCCTTTAGGTCCTTGGGAAATGGTCTCTAGAGTCGCAGAATGATTCTTGAAGAGGAACGTGTGAGAGTCAGGTACTCTATAGTACCTGTCAGGTTTTCTGGGAGCTAGAGTTAAAGTGTCTGGGGTAAGGCTAGATTCCAATAACGCATCATCTACAATGTCCAGAACAGGAGGGATAGCTAAAAGTCTGTGTTGAAGCAGGAGTAGAAACTCTCTAAGTCTCTTTTTGGACTCAGAGTAATCCTGGCTTTCCCAGCAGAAATGCTCCCTAACAGTATGCAAGGTTTCATCGAAAGAAAGATTTTCTGGAGGGGAGGCAGAGGGAATGGAATCCTCTGCATCAGAATCCTAAGTAGATAAGGGCAAATCCTGGTAATCAGGAGGAGCAGAAATATCAGATTCCTGACCAGAAGAATCAGAAAGAAATTCAGTTCTAGGTCTCTTAGAGGGGGACGGCTGGCTTCCCCTAATTAAGGTAATAAGGTCTTCAGCCATTCTAAGCATTTGTTTTTGAGGCCTATGGGTCTGAGCATGCAGTTTTGTCGTCGTTTTTCTAGGCGTTGTGTGAGTTTTAGGACTGAGAGATTTGGAACTTCTGGATGGAAACGAAGGCGTCGGTTTAATATGAATGTCTGTAGGCCTGGATACACCCTCAGAAGCCGGTGCATGTACAGCGGCTCTGGACCCATCCAAGGTAGAGACAGCCACAGGTTTCATAGTCAAAGAAGCATCTCGCTGCATACCGAACTCCGAATGGGTCTCAGTAGAGGCCTGTGAATCTGAAGTAGCTGGTATAAGGGGCTGCGAAACTGCCTCACTGAGTACCGGTGGACTGGCGACTAGCTTAACGGAAGCGTCGTCAGCAGTTTTGGACCTATGCGGTCTTTCTCTGTCTTTATCCTTACATTTTTTTGGAAGATCTGTAGTCGGATGGCTTAACGAAACCATTTCAGAGTACTGAGATCAAGTATGAAAGTAATTAGCTGCAAAAATAGCCCAACAATGAATAGTTCAGGGGTTGAACAAGGCACAAAACCAACAGCGAGAGACATCGTGATCTGGGCCTAAATAGGGGATGCAGTACAAATGAAAATCTCTATGAGGTATTTGCTATCCACAGGTAAGACAATTGTTAACTTTTACTGACACTGGTTGGAGCAAGAAAAAGGATCCCCAACGGGGTACTTATATTTTTTGAAGACTTTGGGTCTGAAACTCGAAAATGAAAATTTCAGGAGTCGGCCGACCAGCATATGCAAACTGCTTCTGCTTCGGCCACCGCACAGCAAGAAAGACTGATGTAATGGCGTCGGCTGCATGTTTTATACCCCTGATGACCTGATGTCATGGAAGAAGAGACAGCATCCGACGCAGAAATCTGAAGACTCTGGTATTCAGACCTGCTGAGGGCTACCTGCAGGTAGATAACCCAAATGTGATGACTGCAACACTGAAACACGAAGACCATCTCCCCCCTCTATCTAGAGGGGAGTCTGTTCCACGTGTGTCCTGGAAAGGCTTCTATGACTTCTTGAACCATGCCTTGGCATTCCTTTGATTTCTATAGTAGGATCTTTGAGGAGTGAAAAAATGTACGCCCACAGCAGACAGAGTCTTTCCATCTTGCCCACAGCTGGATAGAATTTCCTTCACTTTGGACCAAAACAATGAAGACCTGTCAAAGGAAGCATTAACGAAGGCAGACTTGAATGGTTCTGCAAACTCACACAGGTGCATCCAAGTGTGTAGGAGAATTACAATGCCTGAACCTGCTGACCTGGTCACCCCTTCAGTGACATGTGCAATGAGCCTCATGGATGAGTTGGAAATAGACACCAGGGTAGCTAACTGCAAGGCCACTTTTTCTTGGACCCCCTTCAGCCACTGCTCTCACCAGGGTGTCTGACAGCTCCCTGACCAGATCCCTTTAAAGTCTTGTAAAACATGTTCAAGGACCTGATGGAGAAGGTCGATGACGCACAGACCCACTACCCAAATCTGTCCATCGCCCTGGACTCCTGGTTAGAGGGATGAGCAGTAGAACTTTTCTCAGCTAGTTCTTTCTTGGTAGCAGCCGCAACTGCCATGGCGTCAACTGCTAAGCCATTTGCCCAATGCAGGTGGTCCTTGGGTGTTGAAAGTATTTTGTCAGGTCTCCGGGGTATGGGCTATACAGAGTCAGGGGCCTTCTAAGTCCGCTGAGCAATTAACTTAATGAGATCGGCAGTGGGTTGGGTCACCCAGGAGGTAGACAGGAAAGCTCCAAAAGCTTCCAATCACCCCTCTGTTTTAGGATCTCCAGAATGTCTCCAAAGGAGATGTCTTCAGGGGATGACTGGGGGAATCCTCTTCAGCACTGAAATCTGTGTCCTCTGTGACTGATTCTTCAGGAGAATCAAGGTGTTTCCTCTTACACAATCTCTTCCGAGGTGGCTCTTTAGCGGGAACATCTGAAAAGGTCTCGGAAGAGGGGAGACCTTTAACAGGTAGGCATTGTGACCTTGGATCTCACTGTCCAGGGGTAGAGGCTGATGGCAGATCCGAAAAAGCTGGGGTCAGGCATTGAAACTCCGATAACACAAAAAACACCTGGGAAGAGGCAATGTCAAAGCCTCTTTCCATGGCTTGAAAGGCAGGATCCCCTGAGACAAACTCGGAACCGAGGTCACACCCTGCTCCGAGAACCCCAACTGAGAAGCCGGAACCAAGGATGGGTATCCTGCTGGCACAGCCTGAAGAGGCAAGGCCAGCTCCATAGAAAAAAATCAGAGCTGACTCTACCCCCCTAGACCCGACAGAGAAAAAACAGTCCCAGAACCCTGTCGGTCCTGAAGGCACAGATGGCATCAGAACCATACCCGGCAGACAAAAAGGAAGTCACAGTGCAGTGGTCATTGGAACCTGTGAAGTTGGAGCCAACTGCTCTAAAGCCTGCAAGGAGGTTGGAGGAGGAGAATAGGAAGGGATTATAGGAGAGAAATCCCCTGCACCAGAAGGGAGAGTACCCCTGGCTGTCAGAATGTGATCCACCAACCTAACAACATCAAGTTCCAAGAGGCTCCTGGTGGAGCGAATGGAGAATGCAAAAGGCGACTCGGGTCTCTCCAGAAAGGGGCTAGGGGAGTTGCCCCAAAAAAAGGGTCAATGGAAGGTGAATAGGTAGTCCTGGGCTAAGCATGAGAATCAATCTTTGGCACCATCTGCAGGGCCATAGGAGATAATGGTGTGGACACAATCGGTGCCAATGTTGGAACCATAGACAATGCAGAAGTGGTAGGAACCGTAATCTGTGTGGGTGTCATAGTCAGTGCCGACACGGCAGTAGAGACAATCGGTGCCAATGTTTGAACTGTAGCCATCGTAGTTGGTGTCAAAGGCTCTAGTAAATTTTAAGATAACTGCAGTAGTTGAAATGTACTTCCCTGGATAATTTAGTCCAAATGTTTTGTTTGGTTTTGGCTTCCATGAATCTTAAAGACCAAAGTAATGTAAGTTACAGGCATTAAAACAGTCATGCATTTTTTAAAAAGTATCATGAACCTGCAACACATCAAGTGTTTCTGTGCATCAGTGTTTTAGTTGTAACTGTCACTGTAAACAGTACAATAAAACTGGTTTGAAAGAAAAACACTTGTTTGGTCCTGTAGTATACAGGGATGTAGGTCAGACTACTGAGGTCCTTTCGCAGCTCAGGCCCCAGGGGAGCCAGGTAGGGGAAGGTAAAAAATAATGTCCAGTGTTAGCTCACCCTTAATTGGGGGGGGGGGGGTCTGGACCACTGAAATGCTTGACACCTACTGAAAAGAGGTGTATGGCATGCAGCACTATTAGCTAGGAAAGCACATGAGCACAGCAGAAAGGCATAGCAGGCCCTCATGCCAACTACTGGAAGTAGGGTTAGACCATAAAATGGAAAATACCCTTCATTACTTCCTGGATGACAGCTATGCTATGACCATTTCTTGTCCTGGAAATAGGGAATGAGAAGGCATTAGTGCCAGAAGCTAGAAGATCAGCAGACACGGGGCATGCGTGGGAAATGGTATTAAAAATAGCATGCATATCTGAGCTGTGTAATTTAAAAAAATGCTTCTGCTGGAAGGCTCAGGCTCAGGTCCCATTTATCCTGGCAGAATCACCAATGCAGCAGCAACCAAGACATTTCCACTCCACTTCTTTATGTCTGGACTATAGATAATTGCTCACATTGGACACAATTCTCTATGCCACTGGTAAATTCACTAAGTCAGGCATGCAGAAAAGAAAAAAAAGAAAACACATTAGAGAGTGAATAATTTCCACTGCATACAAAGAAACCGTAATTACTGTGATTTTTCTAAAGTCTGCTTGACAAGTTTCAATCTGTCAAGATAAAACTAAGTTGTAGTCTTGACCACTGAGTACTTGTCAACTTGTATGGGAGTTGTCTGGGGATATTAGCTGAAAACTGCATCCTTTTTTTTTTTCTTTCTGTTGCTCTGCTGTTGATACTTTCTCTAATATCACTCTGATTAATTAGCCCAGTTTGGACTAAACTCAGAATGCCACTGAGTTCAACAACTATCTATAGAAGACTATGACATGTGGAGATGGTAGTAGATGGCTGCCCACAGATATTAACTAAACTGATTTTTAACTAATTGGTACCACTGTATCTCAATGCTGTACCTGCACACTTCATCTTGCAATAACTTTATTTGGCATAGCAGATGACAAAACTTCAGTTATTCCTGATTTTGTTTAGAATTTGCTGTGTATGATCTTTCAAATATCTTTCATAGTTCTTTTGGCCAATTTAAGCTCTTCTGCTTTAATCAGTTTTGAGTTATGTTTTTCAAAGTGACAGCCATAATTGGTTGCATGCCACACCATTGCCTGATAAGACACTAAAATTACTGGACAATTGTTTAAGTCTCTTTATGTGAATTAATTTCACAGTTTTTTTTTACATGACCCACAATTTTTATACATAAAGGTATATTTATTTAGAGATGTTTTCATGTTAACAACAAAAATAATAAAGTAATGTAAGAAGCCTGTTTATATCAACAACTGAAGACTGACATTGCCAACCAATAAAATATCATGTTATTGATATTTTAATTATTTACTGAATCCTTATTTTTAGTAGATATGTAGATACCAACAATTATACAACGAGCCCCATTAATATTCCAAAAAGTGCACGCTGACTGTTCAGCATGCACGTTGTAAATCAAAGACTTATACTAACAGAAAAAGGTCAGGTCGCCCGGACATTTTCCATTAGTATAAGTCTTTTTTTTTTTTAGACAGCAACGGAGAACGGAAGAGCTCCATTGCTGTTATCTCGCTATGTTAAACGAGTTTAACATAGCGAGATATCTTAAAAAAAAGCAACGTAGATCTTTCTTTCTCTGTTGCTTTTTGTAAAGCTGTCTCGCTACATTCAACTCATTTAACATAGCGAAACAGCTTTAAAAAAAGCAACGGAAAAAAGAAAATCTCTATTGCTTTTTTTTTTTAAAGCTATCCCGCTATGTTAAACTCTTTTAACACAGAGAGGCAAGTTTTTAAAAGCAACGGAGATCTTCCTTTCTCCATTGCTACCACACACACAGTTCTGATGTACTGCGTAACCATATGCATGCGCAGTACATCAGAACTGCCGCAGAATACTGGACAGCTGCGGAAGGGCAGCAAGGAGGCATTATACAATGCCATTATTTAAGAAAAGTAAGTATTTTTTTTCTTAAATAATGTCATTAATAATAATAACCCACTTCTGGGTGTGGGTAATGCTGGATTTACCCACGGTTATCTTTGTTTGGCCACTCGGGCTTCGCCCTCGTAACCAAACCACACCAACCGTGGGTAAATCCAGCACTACCCACACCCAGGCGTGGGTTATTGCTTAAATAATAATTTTAAGATTAACATGAAAGTAACAGCATCAACTTACTTATTTAATGTGTAACTTTTATATTTCTTTTTGGTCCTGATACATGGTATATGCATAGTATTATTTGGTAGACACAACAAATCATGATATATTTTACTAGTTAAATCGAAATAACTCTGGGAGATTGTAATGTTTTACTTTTATAAAAGAGAGGCTTAGACTACTTTACAGAATTTCTCCCATTTTTTTTTAAATCTTTATTAAATTATCACGTGACACAGGCAATCTTACAGTCATATAAAAGAAAACAAACCATCCTGACACAGTTCTAGTTGCAAACATTACACATTACAAACCACGTTGACACAATTGTAGTTGCAAACATATATCACTTATACTCTAGCCAGTCAATTTCAATAATATAGCTCATTCAAATCCTGCCTTCTTTTAAACCTCGTTCCTCCTCTGCATGTATTGTTCCCCAATTTCCCATTTTTTCCTATGTAATTTGCTCGTATTCTTTTCTAAAGATCCCAATTCAAGTTGTTTTATCTCGATTACTACATTTGCTATTTTTACTAAAGTTGGTTTAGACTTTGCTTTCCATTTTCTAGTAATTGCTTTTTTGGCAGCCACCATAATTACACTCAGCAAGGCCTTAGTATGTCCAGGCAATTCCGATGCTGTAACATAGCTCAAACAATCGTTTCCTTAGCTACATCAATTTACTCACCCAGTATCTTTGACAAAGCACTCTGCAGAGAATCCTTCAAGTCTGCCAACTCATTACACTCCCAGAAAGTATGTTCCCAGTTACCTCTTTCTTTCCCATCATATCTCCAACATTTGCTGTCTGACTCTACCTGTGGAAAACATCTTTCATTTCACACCTTTATTAGTGGCAAAGTGAGATATTTGCTTTTCTGCCTATTAAGACATCAGAAAGACCACAACCATGTTTTGCTGGGTTTGTTTCAGCTTGGGAATTGTACATATGGTGCAATATCATTAGGAAGGATTCACCTGCAAAGTGTCTTTTAATATGAACTTTATGACCTTAATTATTACATTATTTTTTTCATGCTAAAGTTGCTTAAATGTGCTAAATCAATTGGTGCCATTTTGTAATATGTTCAGTATGAAATACATAGGAAATAAACAATGCAAGAAACGAACATACACGGGAGATACTAACATTGTAATAAACATGAACATAACAAGGGAGACACAAACTTAAAGTTAAAAAATGTCCTTTCTTTCCCGAGTGAAGGAAGTCACAGGTGGTGTATCCTAAGATTTGTACTTGATTCCCCATGTTCTGCCTCTCAATAAATGAAATGTGTTGAGGCGGTGGACACTGCATAAACATCCATTTTTCAATATGCTGATAACATTAATTTGCTACACTATGACCCATCCTCTACAACACTAGAATATGCAATGTAATCTTCCTTTCAAACATTAGAAAAATGGATTTCAAACACTTACCTACTCCATAATGTCTCAATGGCCAAGCAATACCATTTCTGAGCAAATTTCTGCAGCCTTTATGTGCCCTGAACTGGTTTATCTGAAGCTCAACAATGTGAGTTTCAAGGGCAGAGAAGTTTTAATGCTACGTTTGTTTAGCAGATGTCTTAGTGTTTGTGCTGTAAAATGCAAAATAAAAGTTTCAAATGAAGTCCAAATCATCATAGAAGTAAATCAGTATGCACATTAGTGTTTATGGTAAATGGAGTGAAATAGCCAAGTAATGGATCATTGGAATGGCTGCAGGGGGAGGCTCCATTCGACCATGATTTTGTGAGGGGGAAGGGCGGCAAACTTAAAGACAGCCCCAGCTGAACTATACCTCCCAAATGTCCAGATTTTCAAAGAATGAATAGATTTTTGCTTCTTATTTTTGGTTTGTTCCTCATAAAATTTGTGGTTTTCTGGCAAATCATTTAGGAATTAAGTCACTAAATAATGACACACTGAGTTTTAGGCTTCATAACCTTCAGAAAAATGCATACTAAAGTAAGACCTGTTATTCTATCAAGTGTCTAAGTTTATACAAGAGCAATTTTTAGTACATGAGCAATTTTTAGTACTGTTTATATGTTCCCCAATATATTTGGCCTTGTTCAGATTTATTGCATTAACAGGTTGAGAGGTACATGCAAATAAATTGCTTTATAGAATTAGGCATAGCCAAACCTCTCAACTGTCCCTGATTTTGGCTCAAAATGTTGCTCTTCCCCTAATAATCCCTCCGCAAAATAGCAATTTTGGAAGAAAACATGGAGGGTTTATAATTAAGAAATAACTGTAATAATCAGAGTTATAGATTACTTTTATTTCAGAAATGCATGTAGATTATTTTATTTTGTCAGCTGCTCAAGTTAGCAGTACTAATATTAAAGTGTCCCTTCTTTGACAGGTTCCCAGCTGTATTGTGTGGCTATTTTATATTTTTACATCACATTTTTGGTCCATTTTTCATAAAATTGTTTTTTTTTGGCAAATTAGTGACAAATCATTAAAGACTGAAGTTAGAAAATAATGACAGACATTTGAGTTTCAGACTTCATACCATTCAGAAAATTCATACTAATGCAAGACCTATTCTATTATCTTTCTAAGCTTATAAGAGCAATATTTAAAAATTGTCCTTATTTTTGGGCCTTTGTCCCACTTCTTTGTATGGCTTTGTCCAGATTTCTTGCTCTGAGGTTGAGAGGTATGACAAATGTGTCAGGGCCATTACAGTCAGCCAGAGACATTTCAAATTGTGACATACTTGTTGCACCCCACTCCCCCATGTAGTGACTCTGGATGCATCAAAGCAAGGCAAGGAGTAGTTATGCAGTGTAAATGTGCAGAGTATCCCCCCCATCCAAGGTAGACACAAGTACTAGAGTGGCTTTTCATCTGTCCTTGATTTTTGCAGAATGGTCTAGTTTCTGTCATATTTTTTGTACTGTTGATTTATGATTATTACTCAAAGTGCCTGTTGCTCTGAGTTTAAGTAGCAATACTTTAATGAACAACAGGTAAGCTTGGCTGACATCGTAAGATGCAAGTAAGCTTTAATAAGCATACTGTTAAAGAATTGCCAACATTGAAAGCCTTTCTGTTGTTGCCATGTAGAGAATACTTAACTAGATAATGTATAAGCCTTGGGTATTGAAATGCACATGACAGTATTTGCAATAAAGGACAGGATTACATTATTTTAAGAAGCTCATTACACTTGGAGACTTCCAGTCATTTCTGCAGGCTTTACCCGTAAACTAAACAGAATGCCAATCGTGTGGTCCATAACCTGTACAGTAATCCTTTTATCCTTTTAAGCAATGTATCTTGAGCTTATTTCTTGTTTGCTTTTCATTTTTTACTTTGATCATGCTTTCCCCATGAAACAAGTAGATAGCTGCCAGGCAGCAGGTCTTTTTTTTGGATAAGAAACATTTTTACAAGTGGGGGCATCAGAGATTTCTACTTTCAGCATGTTACTTGGTACTTTAATAAAGCTGAATATAAATTATAATTAGAACTGCAGTGCAAGAAGTGGTTTGAGTTGAGTGCTGCTTGTTTTTCTTATACTTGATTTTGACTGGCATGCCATTAATGTATTTAAAAAGTAATTTATTTTTTCATGCCTCACAACCTTTTTGTTTCCATCTAGATATTAAGTAAGCTGTTATGCAGCCAATGCATTGAAATATTTTTATTATTCTACACTTCATTTTATCTTGATTGTACTCTCATAATGACGGTATGGCACCCAGGGAAGTGTATTTAGTTAGCTTTTGTGGTTTTGAGCATAGTTCCTCCCCTTTCTAGTTGGCCGCACCCCTTCCCATTGACCCCACCCATTCAGCTGTCTCCTGCAGCCCCCCTTTGATTTGAAGTCACCAGCCGCCACTGCTAAAAAGAATTAAGAAACTGGCCATGGACAGTATTGAAGGCACACTACCAGGATTATACCTTGATTTGGAGGAAGACGGTACATGACCTAAAATCAGGACTCAGTAGCAGTTTGATTCACAAAAAGCTTTACATTGATGACAGCAATGAATCTCAGAGACTGCACAATTCCGAGTTGTTTTTTTTTTTCATTTTCTCCACATAAATGTATATATGTTGGGAGGAAAAACTTGTATTGCCCACAACTTTGATAATTAACTGAATGGAACTTTAAAATTTGCAGCAGTTTATGTACTGCCACAACCAAATGCTGAACAGTGTAAGGTGTTGCATCAGCCCAGAAATAAGCGTGCTTATAAACTACATTAATATTAGTGAAGGTTTAGTCTGCACATAACTATGGACAACTAATGACATTTAAAACTGCAGATCAGTGTGATGACTTGCCCATACACATGCTGTTTAGAGACTGTTTTCATATCAGTGGTTTACATAGTATGACTACTTGTTTTGGACTTGGACTTGGAATACTTATTTTTTATTTTTAAATATTAGTTTCTGTGTTTGCTATCATTACGACACCCAGAGGAATATCTCTAGTTAACATTCAGATGGTCTGAAATGGGTGTATTTAGTTTTTTCAAATAAATGGGGTTTAGAGATGAGTTGATTAGGTTATTCCTTCTAGTTATAAGACTATACAGTAAAGCAGGATTTGGGAAGAGTTGAAAGACACTTTAAATTTGCTGACTGATTTTGACGCAGCTATACAGGAATACATATTACAGTATGTACTGGTGAAAGAGAATGGTGGACGAATTAAGTTGTATCAGTTAAGGACAGTGATTCTTGATGACATATAGTGAAAGTGAGGCAAGCAGAGCAGTATTACCGTTATGTGCAAGGAGGGAATAATGAATGAGCTCTGATGCAGTGCAGTTTATATATGATGGTTGTGTTCCTGTTGGCATGAGTTTTCCACACATGATCAGCAATGTATCAGTATTGTTTTTGTTTTTCCACTAAGACATGCCTATCCTGATGATTTTTTAAGGTTTTGCTGCTGGATAATTAAAAACATAATGATTAAAAATAGCTGAATGTTTTCCCAATAATTGACTACATTTTAATAAAAAGAACAATGCACAGTTAATAAATATCATTATGATAATGATGAACTGCAGGAACTCTACTGTCCAGTTAGAAATCTGGGTGCATACTTTTCTGATTGCTGAATGCTGATTTCCATAATATGATGTAATTAAGGATGGTCACACAGTTGACTAAAGATATATAGGACTGTATTAAGTTTCCAACAGGATTGTACCAAAATTTGCTTATACTGAAAACTGCTTACCTGACTCGTACAATTGCATAATGAATCCCCTTTTTGGGGGAGGGTAAGGGAAGTTATCATATAGCCTTTAATACAGTGTTTGCTATGGATGTGGGGTACAGGAATATTTAATTTTTGCTAATACTTTGTTTATGGTATCATTAGGAAAGAGTTATTAAATATGAACCAAAATTATTATGTCTCAGCAGGTACTGCTGCCTGAGAAATGGTTTCAAAACTGCTGAATTCCAAATATCCTTGGATTACCTAGTATAACCTGTAACTTTACTGTTTTGTGGGTTGTCTTCTCAATGGGTTGTCATTTTTTTACTAAAAATTTTACTAAAAATTACTTACTAAAAAGGATTCCTTTAACTGGATTCAGTAGTTGCAGATATAATTTAACCACTTACATTAATGGTCTGGTGAAGTGTGGTGGATATATGTGCATACACATATACACATGTGTTTGTGTGTGTGTGTGTGTGTGTTATGTATGTATGTATGTATGTTTATATGAGACAGAGATAGATTTAAAGTTGTTAATGATCCAACTTTCATCATGATGACTGGACATTTCAAAGAGTTTCTAGAATAGACTTATTATGTGCCAATTTACTGTAAGTATACAGCATAACAAGCGTTGCTACCTCACAGCAAGAGGTTCTCCCGTTCGATTCTCAGCTTGGCTTGGGAGTGCCTTCTGTGTGGAGTCTGCATGTCCTCCCCGCGGTTGGGTAGTGTTTGAAAGACATGCGTGCGTAAATGGGTGTGCCTTTGTTGAAGTTTGGGTGTCGAGTTGGCACCTCGGCGTTTCGTAAAAATCTACTGCCAATCATTAGTGGACCAGAGTTCTGCTGTGGCGACCCCTTACCGGGAAAAAGCCGAAAGACAAACAACAACAACATCATACAGCATAACGCTGTGAGGTTCAGTAGTCTTAATCAAACTGGGGATAATTTGATTGCCAAAACAGAAGACATGTAAACAAGGTATGAGGCAAGTGAGGGGACAAGTAACAGGTCCAACATATGGTTCTGAAGACAAACAGTCCAGTACTGGACAGACCATTAGCTGGGATAAGGATTTAGTAGTGTCAATGTTAACATTACACACATACTGATGATGCAACATATTAAGTAACATATAGCTGATCAACAGTTTAAAACACAAATATGTATTATTAACATCAATCCATGCTATTAATATGGATATCTTACAAATATGGGTCTATATTACTAGAACGAACGCTTAAATGTTCGAATCTGTAAAGGTCGACCTTTACAGATCGAACACTTAAATGTTCGAAATAGTAAAAAACTATATAAAAAAAACAAACACGTAGAAGGATAGAAAGCGGTGCCCCCCCACACCCCCTCTACTTAAATATACCAACTCCGAGATCGCACTTCAGCGAACTACAGTGCGTAAATGGGAAATTTCCCATTCCCTACACTGTACTGCGATCCTGGAGTTGGTATATTAAAGTAGGGGGGTGGGGGGCAGGGGGGCTTGCCCCAACTGCTTAAACCCTTTATTTCTTTTTTATTTTGTGTATTTTATTTAATTTTTGTAAAATTTTGATCGCTTAACCGTTTGATCTCTAAAGGTCGACATTTAGAGATTCGAACATTTAAGCGGTCGAGCATCTAATATAGACCCTACAAATATTATACACACTGCACACTGCTATAAATGATGAACATTTACAAATGGTAGGTAAACAAGAACTGTGTGTTTAACTACACAGTTGTTCAGTTTACTATTAGTTATGCTGTATATGTTTAAGATTAAATCTGGACACATCTAAAAAGATTCTATTCATATATGCTGCAATGTGTGAAAACAATGTTAACAAATGTGATTTAAAAATACACCTGCCACTCGCTGTAGTTCTTTTTCCTCTACCCCTACAAACACCTGTACCCCACTTATTTTCAATCAAGCCCATGATCATGATCTTCACTAGTCAGATTCTCCTCTTACTTTAGAGGATCACAGGTAAGTACTAAGCTACCTGCCCTTGCAGGCCATTTTAAGCCTAGTCAGCTTTCCCTTTTTGCGCTTGAAATAACCTATCCCATTTGGCTACAGATTGCCCTTACCCATCCCATGGTTGATAAAAAGAAGTTATTTTCTTACTGTAACGTTTCAAATGTGTTGTTGATCTTCAGTCATTCATTACTGATGAATGTCGGTTCTGTCCTCGGAACTAAGTCGGCCGTTATCACAAGCTTGTGCCAGCCAAAAAACTCTCAAGCTAAGTCTTACCCATAGTGCCCCTTCTCTGCATTACCTCAGATCGAGTTTGCTCATAAGGGAAAAAGAAAGAAAGAAAGAAAGAAAGCAGAGGCTTTATCTAAGCAACTTCCCTATCACAGGGTAGGACCACATGCAAACCTCCAGGAGTCTTTCGGAGGGGGATGGTGGGTGGGCTGTAATGAATGAATGAAGATCAATGACACAGATGGAACGTTATGGCAAGAACATAACTTCTTTATCTGATGTTAATCTTCATTCATTTCTTAATGATGGGACAGAGTCCCTAGGTACTTTGTTTCTTGGGAGGCCCTATGGAAGATTATTCCTGAGTACCTTTGAACCAAAGGAAGCTTTTCCCTGGAAACCATACCCAATTTGTAATGAGTGATAAAGGTACGAGGGGTAGACCATGTTGCTGCTGCACAAATGTCATCCATAGAAACTCTTGCATGGAAAGTAAGACATTGCAACTGATCTTGTGGAATGCGCTTTGACTTTAGATGGTAATGATGTTTTGTCTGTTGGTAGATGAAGCAAATATAGTCTCTCAACCACTTAGACAAGGTAACTTTGGAAACAGATCTCCCCAGTCTTGGTCCTGAGAATGACATGAATAACTGGTCAGATTTTCGTAAAGACTTAATTCTGTCGAGATAAAAATGCAATTGTCTATGTACGTCAAGTAAATGTAGTGCATACTCTCCTCTGTTAGAAACGTTTGGAAAGAAAACTGGTAGATTTGTGGTTTGATTAATAGTCAAGTCTGAAATAACTCTGGGTAAAAAGGTTAGGGTTAGTCCGGAGTGATACTCTGTCCTTATGGAACACTATGTAGGGTTAGTCCTGGGTGATACCCTGTCCTTATGGAACAATATGTAGGGTTAGTCCGGAGTGATACTCTGTCCTTATGGAGCACTATGTAGGGTTAGTTCGGAGTGATAACTCTGTCCTTATGGAACACTATGTAGGGTTAGTCCGGAGTGATACTCTGTCCTTATGAAACACTATGTAGGGTTAGTCCGGACTGATACTCTGTCCTTATGGAACACTATTGTAGGGTTAGTCTGGAGTGATACTCTGTCCTTATGGAACACTATGTAAGGATGTTTTATGTACAAAGCTTACAACTCAGAAATGTGTCTTCCCCAAGAACAAAGTTTTCCAGGATAAAAATTTCAGATCGCAGTTGGCAGCAGATTGAAATGGAGGACGAGTCAAGGATTGTAGAACTAAAGTTAAACTCCAGGCCTCTATTGGTGGTTTGAAGGAGGGCCTAATATGTGTAACTCCTTTCAAAAATGTTTTATATAGGTGGTGTGAAATCAAGGAAGAGTCCTCGTAACCATGATGAAAGGAAGTATAGACTGAGAACTGTGACCATCCAGAATTTCGTTTGACAAATTTGTTTAGGATGCTGAGGTCCAAAATTGGCCTCCAGTCCCCTGTCTTTTTTGGCACTAAAAAGAACCTTGAGTAGAATCCAGATCCTATCTGGTCTGGTGGGACTGTTTGGCTGGCCCTTCTTTGAAGCAGCTTTTGGATTTCTTGAGCTTCTATCTCCCTTTGACTGGGTGGAACATCGGGAATATGTGTAGCTGACTTGGGTAAAGGATGGAAGGGATGTGGTAACCTCTGGCAATTATCTTCTGCACCCAAAGATCTGTGGTTACCGTTTGCCAGGCAAGGTGGTCCAGAGAAAATCATCCCCCGACTGCTTCTAGAGGTAAGCAACCGGGCCGCTCTTTAGGAGCACTGATATGGTTGTCCAGAGAAGGAATCTCTGGATCCCTGATTATGGGGGATCCCCTCTGCCCCTAAAGGATGTCTTCCGGTTGAGTTCCCCCTCTGCCCTGGGAGGGGGGTAAGTCACCACATATGTCGTGGAAAGGACACTGGGATTTCTTTATCATATTTTTTCACTCCTCTGATTCCAAGAATAGGATTGTTGGGGGGGGGGGGTGGAAAAATGTATGCCTACCACAGGCAAGATCTTATCGTCCTTTTCACACCTGGCTAAATTGTCTTTTACCTTAGAGCCAAAATCAGCAGAGGCCTCTACGGAGGCATTCAGGAAAGAAGACTTAAAGGGATCCACAAAATCACATAAGTGCACCCAGGCATGATGTTTCGTGACAACGCCTGCACCCGCTGCTCTAGCCACCCCTTCGGTAAAATGAGAAATAAAACGCAAGGAGGAGTTAGAGATTGATTCCAGGGTGGCAAGATGAGAAGAAACTTTGTCAAATACCCTATCAGCAACTGCTCCTGCAAGGTTTTTTGAGAGTTCTGAGATAAGATCTCTCTGAAGTTGGGTGAAGTGTGCCACATAGTTCAGGGACCGAATGGCAAAGGTCGCTGAAGAGTACACCCACCTCCCAAGTCTGTCTATTGCCTAAGACATCCTGTTAGGGGAATGAATAGTAGAGCTCTCTTCTGCTAGCTCTTTCTTACTGGCTGCCACCACAACCATAGCATCTACTTGCAGGCCCTTGGACCAGAGTGGACTGTCCTCTGGAAGAGAAAAAATTTTGTCTGGTCTCTGGGGGCTAGGTTCAATGGTATTCGGATTCTTCCAGGCATGCTGCACTATGAGCTGAACCAGGTCACCTGCAGCTGGGGCCACCGAGCACAGAAAGCCTGCAAGAATACAGACTCCTCCGAGGACGGGGTGGTGAACTTCCAGTCCCCCCGCTGCTTCAGAATCTCTAGTATGTCTCCAAAGGAGACATCCTTAGGGGCAGCTGTGGGGACCCTTCCCCTTCATCATAGTCTGTATCTTCAGTGAGGGACTTTCCAGGGGAATTCACGTGCTGCCTCTTGAATGATCTCTTGCGAGGTACCTCCTCAGTGGGGGCATCTGAGGAGTACTCTGCAGAGTGGGTACCTTGTGGTAGGACGTCTTGAGGTTCCGGTGCTCGGTGTCCTTGAGTAGTGGGCTGTGTCAACTGCAGCTCAGAGGAAAGGTATATATGGGTCTCCAGTGCCAAAGGTACCAGCTGGGAGCTCACCAAGGCAAGCACCCTCTCCATCACCTGGAAAGCAGGTCTGTCCGAAGAGTGATGGGAGCCCAGAAACAGGAAAGACAACCTTGGGACCGGGGTCACACCCCACTCCGACAAACCCATTCCCAGGAAAGGAGCCATTGGATGACCCAGCTCTGCCAAAATAACCGTAACCATAGTAGACAGCGCAGAGGAAAAAACAGAAGCTGTACTAACTATCACAGTAACGACAGACCAGTGTCAATTCAGAGGATGGCCCAGCTCCGAGTGAGCCGAAGGCCAAAGGGTAGATTCCGGAACCATGGTAAGGTCTACCAATGGAGCCCGAAGAAGCTGGAACCGGGGTCGGCGTTGAAGGTTCTGATACCTCTAGGCAGGTCAAAGGAGGAATGTATGTAGGAGTCCGTGGAGAAAAATCCTCAGCTCTGAGTGAGAGAGTGGATTTGGAAGGTTTTGGAAATCATCCGGCCGCCAGGAGCTGATCCACAAGCCTCACTACATCTAGCTCTGAAAGGCTCCTAGAGGAGCGTGTGGATATCCCAGACGGGGAGTCAGAATGCTCTTGGAAGGGGCTACATTGCTGACCAAGAAACAGATCCACCAAAGAGGAATATTGGGTCCGAGGGGTTACTTCACCTTTCAGCACCAAGGTCGAAGGACCAGCATGATGTACAGGTAGGAGGGAAGTGACCGGTGTTGGAATGACTATTGTTGGTGCCGAAAGGGAAGTTGGTAATGTTGTTACAATCAAAGTTGAAGTCAAAATTTTTGGCACAGGTGCCGAGGGCGGCACCGTAGTCGGCTGCTGAGGTGTCAGAACCAAAGCCGGCACCATGCAGGAAGTTTGAGGCTCCAGTGTTGAGGATGTCAGTGCCAGTTTAGAAATTTTAGCCTTCAGTTCCGAAGATTTCAGCTGACTAGTGTGAGGAGAAGAGGGTAAAGATTTGCTTCTCTTTTTGTGTTATTTCTTTGAAGTGGAGAGACCTCCGCCTCAGAAATGGCCTCCACAAACTGGGAATTAAGGCGGCCTTTGAGCATAAGTTTATTTTTTCGTTCCACCAGCGTGCATGAGCTAAAGGCTTTACAAACATCACACAGTGGGGGTTTTACCAATATCAGCGTTAGGCATTTTCCTCTCACATTCTCCACAGCACTTTAACCTCGTAGTACTCTTTTCTCAGAAATGGCACAAAAATATACAATTCAGTCACAAAAATTAAATGCAGAGACACACTCTCAATCACACAGGAAGAAGAAAGGAAACTTTTTTTTTTTTTTTTTTAAATACAGGAAAAGAGGAAGGAAAAAAAGGGGGGAATACCAACGATGGTATTGGGAATTACCTCAGAGATAAGGGAAGGCCTATACCAGCAATGGTACAAAGAGTACTAAACTTGGTAAAAAGGAAGGAAAGAGAGAGACGTTCACTCACACGAATAGTCAAAGGGTATGCGACTAACAGTAGGCAACTAGGTATTAGTAAATAAGAGAGAAAGAGCTCTAATAATAGAAAACATTTCAGCTGACTTAGCTGAGAGCTGGCCTGACATGTCTTTATTCAGTACGCATGCAAACGAGATCTAAGGTAATATAGAGAGGGGCACTATGGGTAAGACTTAGCTAGACAGTTTTTTTGCTGACGCGAGCTTGTTCTAACGGCCGACTCGGTTCCAAGGATGGAACCAACGCCCATCAGTAAGGAATGAATGAAGATTAATAAAATCAGATCTATATATTACTCCTAAAGAGAATAATTGCGATCATACCATAGATAAATTGAAGGGATCCATACATGGGATAAAGCATTTAAAAAATGTATCTGTACATCAGTAGTACATGGGACAGTCCTGGCATAAATTTTCTGTTTCCCGTCCATAGATTTAAGATGCCCACGAAAATGGACAGGGATGAACTTAGTTTTATGTGGATGGGGAGTCTGCTCCATAGCACCACTGTCTTATGCAAAATATAACTGTCCCTCCAAACTGTTCTGCTAATGGTTATCCCCCTTCCTGATTTTCCACTTCTTTTGGATACTGCATATTTCCAATGCCTCTCTACTCTTTGCACCTCCCCAAAACTATCTGCAAATTGTTGGACCACAGCTTCTCATACGTCAGAATCCTTACCAAGAAAATCAGAGAAATGAGTTCCACTTACATCTTCACAGCTTCTTAATGTGCTCCTTTCTCATCCACAAACAGATAAGCAAACTCCCATGGAGTTCAGCATCTTGTGAAAACATTCTAAGCCCCCTGTGGACCTGCTAAGGCCGTGTGATAACCTATGTTCTTATTCACTGCCTGTATATCTGCTTATGTCTTAATGATACTGAAAATGATTTCATCACTACATAAATATTTACAGTTTTCTGTATGACAAGATGAGGATAGTGAATGCTTTTTGTGTCGTTTAAAAGCTGCAGAAATCCAAATACAGATATTTCTGCAGCATGCTACAACAATAATATTTCAATAGAAAGTAACTTACTTTTACATCTGTCCCATATATTTGGAATTAATTAAATTTCCCTGAAAAGCAATTGTTTTAATGAAAGTAACATCTGTAATTGCTAGCTGCACTGTTCATGTAACGCATTCTGAGCAGAGTAGTATTTCATTAAGAAACACCACATACAATTTCTTTCTTAAATTACAGGGCAACAGCAAATAAATACAACCTTACATTTACAACTGCCATCTTATTATTAAGTAGCCATGGGAAATGCTTACAACCAACCATTTATCAGAGTTTATATTTCCAAGCATGCTTTCAACAATTTGTATTTCTGAATAAATATATATTTAACAATAAGGCAGCAAAAAAACATTAAATCACAGTGGTTCAGAAGAAAATATTTCAAATCTACCACATCACAGGGTTTATGGCAGTGAGAAACTTGGCACGGACAAAATGATGTACTGTACTTCCAAAGCACTAGACACTATACTAAACACTTTATCTGTAAAACAAGACTCCAACAGGAATAACTGAAGACAGACCATACCCGGCATAACATGAATGATAGAGCTTCCACTTGCAAAATAAGTAGCTTTTCACAACAAAATGCAGGGTTAAGGGAATAACAGTTTATTAAGAGTTACCTATATTTGCATTGATCTGGTAATACAGATAAGTAAATAAGGCATACCTCAATTGCTTAGCTCATGAAATTTAGAGAAAGCCTAAAATAATGGGAGGACAAAGGTCCAGAAACAGAGACTGATTTTAAATACTGCCCTTATAAACTTAGAAAGTTGCTAGAATAACAGGATTTCTGCTAGGTTACATTTTCTGAAAGATATGAAGTTTAAATCTCCTTAGCTCATGAAATTTAGAGAAAGCCTAAAATAATGGGAGGACAAAGGTCCAGAAACAGGGACAGATTTAAGTACTGCTCTTATAAACTTAGAAAGTTGCTAGAATAACAGGATTTCTGCTAGCTTACATTTTCTGAGGGATATGAAGTTTAAATCCCAAATGTATGTCATTATTTAGTGACGTCAATCATTTTTCTAGAAAAACAACTAATCTTATGAGAAACAGACCCAGAATATGAGGCAAATACCTGGCCATTCTGAAGAAATCTGGACAGTTGAGACATGACATAATGCAGATACTTGTCAAAACAGCTAATCTTTGAGGAGGCCTTCTATAGCAGGTAACAGAAAGCATTTCCTTCCTGAGAATCCTCTTGGCATACTTTCTATAGCTCACATGCTCAAGATGCATATGCACCCACCATGGCATAATTGTGCTTGGCTAGAAATGTGCACCATGCCCCTCACTCTCCAGTTCTGCCCATAAGGACTGTTAGCAAGCTGCAGCTAAAAGGTACGAATTAACCAAGACCAAAAGGGTTTTCTGGGACAAAGGAAAAGAGGAGGAGTACTTATATTAATTGCAAGAAGAGCTCCAATAGTGATAGAAGATGGCAGATTTGTAGTGTTAAGGGGCTACTGGCAGGGGGGGAAGATTACACTGGCATGTATTTACATTCCACCTAAAACTGCTGTAATGCAGCTTAAGAAAATTCTGGGAGAAATAATCAGTTTTCAGCAAAGGAATATTACACTTATTGGAGGATTACACCAGCATGTATTTACATTCCACATGAAACTGCTGTAATGGAGCTTAAGAAAATTCTAGGAGAAATAACCATTTTTCAGCAAGAAATATTACTTATTGGTATTGACTGGAACTTGATTTGCAGCAGTGAAGATGTGTCTGGCGGGCCCAGAAGGGGAAAATACAACAAGGGTAGATGTTTGATGAAACTTATGAAAATATTTGGCATGGAAGATGTGAATTCAGTAATAGGAGTTTGGAGTGAATTTACATATTATTCCCCAAGATATAAAAACTGGGCTAGGCCAGACAAAATTTATATTTCATAGGAGCATGTGCATTTAACTGACGGTCATGATACCCACCCAATAACTATTTCAGAACATGCACCAATAAGAGCTAAAATAAAACCAGAGGGTAGTGAAATAAAAATGAGACATTGGGGCTTTCCAACTTATCTGTTGAAGAGAGGATTTAAGGAATGGATAGTGGAAATTAATCAGGAGCTGTTAGAGAGGATAGAAATTTCTTCTGAAAATATAGCTAGGGAGTTGGATAAAATGAAGGTGGAATGTAAAAGTTGGGTGGAAATAAAAGAAAGGGAGCTGCGTTTATGAAGTAACAAAAATTATTAAGAGGGACTGAAAAATGTGAAAATATTGCAGAATACAGGGGAATCTCACAGACCAAGAAGAGGATCAACTGCAGAATGCTACGCAGAAAATAAGGGATTACCTTGATAATATGCACAAGCTTAGAAAGATTGCTGTTAAACAACTGTTTTTTGATAATAGCTCTAGAGCACAAAAACATTTAGCACGACTCAGGTAACAAAGTAGAAAGGGCTGTCACCAGACTTAGGGAGCCTATAACAAAGAAGGTAAGAAGAAATCTTGTAGAAGTATTAGATATATTTCGGAAATTCTATGAGAGTCTCTATAAACAGAGAAATATCAAAATCCAGAAAAGATACAAATGAAAATGTTTATGGAAGAATTAAATTTGCCAAGGTTAGAGGTAGATGAAGCTCAATTACTAACAGGATAAGAAGAGACGAGATAAAAATTGTGATGTATAATCAATCTAGAGGAAAGTTCCCAGGAATAGATGGTATTCTTGTGGAAGTTTGGAAGCTAGGAGGAATAAACTAATAAAGGTCTGGAAGGTTTTGCCTAACAGTATCTTGACAGGAGAATAAGTATCACCGTCCTGGAAGAAAGCAGTGGTAGCTGTAACACCTAAAGAGGGTAAGGATCCATCAGATCCAGCTTCTACAGGCCCTTTTCAATACTAAACCATAATTATAAAGTGTTCATGTCTATAATGGCTAAACGAATGGCAAAAGTACTGCCAAAAGTGATATATATGGATCAATGTGGTTTTGTGGAGGGGAGGCAAACATTTGACAACATTAACAGAGAACACTGATGATCCAAAGGGAAGCAGAATGTAAGAAAATACCATTCTTGTTGGTGGGTCTTTATGCAAAGAAAGCATTTGACAGAATAAGCTGGGAATTTATGAGCAGGGCAATGGAAGCATTTACATTTCCTGAAAAAATTATAAGGTTGATTAGGAGAATAAAGGTGGATGGGGTCATCTCTGATAATTTCTCTTTGAGCAGAGGAACCAGGCAAGGATGTCATCTTTCCCCTTTATTACTTCCATTACATTTAGAACCATTGGCAAAGAAAATAAGGGACTCAGAAATTCAAGGATATAATTGGTATGGTAGTCAGGAAAAACTGGCTTTATTTGCAAATGCTACTATTTTGTATCTGACAAAACCAGGAAAAGACATTACAGCCTCGTGGAACATTTTGAAACAGTTTCAGATCTTTTCGGGATACAAAACTAATGAAGCTAAAACAAAAGAAATAGCAGTAAATTATGTACTCACACATGTACTGGTTCAGGAATACCTATACTTGTTGGGACATGATAAAATGAAATATTTAGCAGCATG
Organism: Protopterus annectens; assembly: GCF_019279795.1. NCBI lineage: Eukaryota > Metazoa > Chordata > Ceratodontiformes > Protopteridae > Protopterus > Protopterus annectens. The sequence goes on from NC_056730.1 coordinate 852,245,802, forward strand.
GATTAAAAACGATTCTAGTGTGGCAGCTAAGGATATGTGGGAAGAGACTAAACAAAAGATAATACAAAAACTGAGAAAATGGAAACTTTGTTATATGGATATGGATAGTAAGATACAAGCAGTTAAAATGTTTTTAGTCTCTTTTGTCTTATACACAGGTCAGGCATATTTTTATCAACCAGAGGAGAAGTTGTGGGTAGCAATTAATAAAAAGCTGAAGGACTTTATCTGAGAGGGGAAGATGGCAAGAGTCAAGTGGGATAAGCAGATTCTTATAGTAGAACAGGGTGAATTGGGATTACACAATTTGAAGGGGTATTTCAGAGATACACAGTTAAGACTGCTATACATAGCACAATCAGAAAACTATAATTCAAAGTGGAAAGGGATGATGATGAAACATGGCGGAAGCTCAAGAAACAAGGAGAGACTGGAATTTTGGATGCAGGCCTTTAAGGAGAATAACAATAACCATCCAGAATATAATATCCATAAAGCAGTAGAAAGTATTCTAAGAAAGTTCCCTATTAGAACGAACGCTTAAAATGTCAAGTACGACATACTAGACAGCTTTTAAGCAAACGTTCATCTAAGAGAAACCTAAGATTGTCGAAACACGGAGTTTTGAAAAGTTATAGTTGGCCAGCCATCAGGAAGCCAACGGCTGACGTCAGAACGTTCACCTTAACTAGCCATTCTTACACTCCTCCACTGTGGTGCGGTCTCGTCGTTCACCCTGTGTAATGTAATGACAGTCCTCCACTGTGGTGTGATCTTGGAGTTGGTATATTTAAGGTGGGGGTGTGGGGGGGAGGCACTTTTTGACTGTTGAATTGTTTTTATTTTTTTGTTTTTTTTGGGAGGAAGGTTTTAATGGTGTACAGTATATTTTAGCAGTCAGCCATTGGCTTCCTGACAGCTGGCCAACTATAAATTTTTGAAACTCTTCGATTCAACATTATGGGGTTTTGCTTAGATGAACTTTCGCTTAAAAGCTGTTGAGCATGTTGTACTCGACATTTTAAGCATTCGTTCATCTAATATAGGCCCTTCTATGAACTAAACCAACATGGGAATGGAGAAAGGAGATTCTGCCAATAGGGATACAGACAAAAGGTAAGAGGGGGGGGGGGTTATTGGAGAAAACTAGCAAAGCAACCAAGGTATTGGGAGCAAATAACTAGACAGGGGAAGATGATAGAATGGGAAGATGCCAAGAATTTATTTGGACTGCAGGTTAGAGATTGCCTTCCCTACCAGGGATTGGTATCAAGAGTATAGGTAAAGAGAAAGAAATAGGGGGTCCTAAATGAAAGACCAGCTCTGGTAGAGATTTTAATAGAATCTAGAACAGAAGCTGCCATTAAAAAAGGAATAATTAGTAGACCATATAAAATATTGCACAATAACTATAAGAATCAATCAGAGGAGGTTAGAAGGGATTGGGACGAGAGACTAGATAAGCAATTCACAAAGAAACAATGGGAGAATATATGTATGTCTCCCAAATATGCAACAAAATCTAGAATATTTAGGATTTTTGCCTGGAAATGTTTACATAGATATTTTTGTACCCCAAGTAGACTCCAGAGAATTTTTCCTCAGGTATACAGGATGGGAAAGAAACAAGTAACTGGGAACATATTTTCTGTGAGTACAGTGATTTGGCGAACTTTAAGGATTCCCTGCGGGATACACTGTCGGAGATACTGGGTGGGCAGATTGGCCTGACAAGGGAGATGATTTTTCTGAGCTATGATACAGAATCGGAATTGCCTAGACATGGCAAGGCCTTGATGTGTCTAATAATGGTGGCTGCCCAAAAAGCAGTTACTAGAAAATGGAAATCAAAATCTAAACCAGCTATACTGGAAGTAGTGAATATAGTAACGGAGATAAAACAACTGGAACTGAGATCTTTAGAAAACGGTAGGAGCAAACTACATAGGAAAAAATGGGTATTGTGGGAACAATACATACAAGGGATGAATGAGGCCTAAAAGGCAGCAGGAGTTAAAGAGCTATGTAATGTTTCAGTGAGAAAGATTGGGTAGATTATAAGTGAAGTACAATGTTTGCAACTGGGAGTGTGTCAGTATGGTTGGTGATGCAAAATGGTTGTGACTAGGATTGTGCCAGTGTAGTTTGTTTTCATTTATATAAATGTATGATTGCCTATTAAGTATGTGATGGTTTAATGAAGATGTTTCTTGTAAAAAAAAAACAGGAATTGAATAATTTATGTAATATTGCTTAGGTTATATAACATATTGTAATATATGCGAAGTATAATGTTTATGTTAACATAGTTTGATTCCTTTATTATGAATGTAAATTTACCTACGTCAGAAGTGATAATTCAATAAAGGTGTTTGAAAAAAAAAGACCAAAAGGGTTTTATGCTTACAGGGCATGGGACACTCAAAATGGGTAGAAGATCCATCCAATGACAATGAGTGGCAGGGAATGCAATAAGAATTAGTTAAAGCAGAGCACTGCCCAAAGATCCATAATGGCCAAAGAAGAAATAAAATGCAAAGCTGTGCATTATCAAACAAAGCAGAGTCAAATAATCTTTGGTGAAGGTATGCAAAAATGGCACATACCTATACAGAACACAGTACTGAAATGGATGCTGTACGGTTGGGAGCGTGGCCTAATGGTTAAGGTGTTTGCCTCACAAACACAAGGTGCAGGGTTTGAGTCTCACAAGGGATAATTGGCTAGGCTTAAAATGGCTCGCAAGAGCAGTTAGCTTAGTACTAACCTATGAAGCCTATGAAGCTATGAAGCAGCAATGTCTATAATTAAGAGACCCTTAATCTCACTTGTAAATGGAGGCACAAAACAATACAGATGACAATGCATTTGGAAATAATATGGCCACTGCTACGCTCCCCCTACTGAATTCAAGTAAGACATCCTGAGCCCATGGACCCTTTTCTGGTAGGACCTGAGATGTTGGTAAATGTCCAAGATACAAAGGGCACTTCCTATCTCATATTTCAACCCTAGGATGAAAACAAGAAGATGGGCTGATCACAGAATAGCTTTGAAAGAGGAAAAATAAGTGTATCATTAAAAAAACTATAGTCCTTGTATACAACTTTGTCAGGCAGCAAAGGGAAGGAACTGTGAAAGTGACCCAGGTTACTGGAGTTCAAGTAGCATACCTGGCAATAGAGGGCCAGGAAGGAGAGAGATGACAGAAGGAGCATGGCCGGCTCATATATTTCAGGTAGAGGAGAAGGCTGCTGGTGCTCTGAAAGTACATTCAGTGGATTCACTTCTCTGGCAGAAACCAAAGAAACAACCTCCTGTGCTGCAAGGTTGGTGGGCTTGCTGGCAACATCTCTTGTGGAAGTCAGGGATGTTCAGCAATGACAGCCCACTGCACAGTCCATTCCTCCTGCTCAGACAAGCACATACAGGTTTCATGAGGTCACATAAGAACAAGCCTCAAACCACTCATGATGGCTGCCTTATGGCTGGTCCCTCTCAGCTCTCACCCTCAGTGATAAGGGAATGAATAGGTCAACTGGCCAAAAGAGGACTGAGGATCAGCAGACAACAGAAGCAGAGAGTGCAAAATAAATAAATGAAAGAAAGAATGACAGAAAGTAAATTAAATAAAACAATCCATGTAAAAAGACAAGCAAGGGTCTAAGGAAATGACAGCCTTAAAAGAACTCAACCTGGAGGATGAAATGACAAACAGAAATGCAGTTTTCAAAGAAGACTGCTTAAAAGGGTGAACAGATTTGCATGATAACCATGAAGTTCAAGTCCTGAAGAAGAAATGGGTTCTTTCAGAAGAGGTCGGAGATGAAGCATATTGCCACAATAAAACAATGCACTAATGTTGTGAGTATATGCACCAAGACAAAAGCATACTTTGAAGAAAATGCCTGACAGTGACCTTAAGGGCAGTTTCACAGCACTCATTCCTCAACCTCACTGTACAAGAAATATGGGCAAAGCCAAAAATAATTGGGGGGGGGGTCAAAGGCCCAAAACTACAGGCAAATTTTAAATAATGGTCTTGTAAACTTAGAAAGTTGCTACAATAAAATGTTTTGTGTTACCATGCATTCTATGAAGGATATGTAGTCTGAAACTCATATGTCTTCATCGTTTAATGAGTCCAATCCTCACTGATTTGCCACAAAACCACAAGTTTTATGCAGAACAGACCAAAAATATGAGGTAAAAATTTGGACTTTCTGCAAAACTCTGGACAGCTGAGATAACAGTGGCATCCAAAAGAGATCACTAAAATCACTGCCATGACAAGCATCAACTAACTTTCAGCCACAGCTCCTTGCTACCACTTCAAGCCAATGAGGTCTTAAATAGGATCTACTCAAAATCCTCATCTTGAAAGTCAAAAGAAACATGGAAGATAACCTTCCAGAGATGGAAAATGGACTTATCCAAAACAGAAGTACTGGTTATGCTTTTCTGGGACACACTAACTAAATTTACAGGGTTCCTGGGTCTGCCAGATCAAATCACCAGCAAGTATCAGTAATCAGATGACATCACAGCACTTCTGAACTCAACATTCAGGAAACATGGCCTCAGATCTGCTGTCAAGGTTGATCATCTTTCTTTGTTCTGTGATGCCCTGGTACCAAACCCAATCAATAGCTTCCTAGTGTCTGACCAAAGTGCTTGTAATAGATTCTCAGTTATTAGCACAATTCCAAAAACAATTCACCACTTGGATTGAAATCAGGAAGGGAGACTCCTATCAATCATGCCTCATTAGGCAGCCACATCACTCCCCATGTAAGCAATGAAGTCTCTCAATAAAAATGTTGAGTTGGCATGAGGCATCCTATCATCACATGACCGGCTCTAAGAAAGCTGAATACCCTGATCAGCTGTTAAATGCCATCTGCAGAGAAATGGAGTGCTTGTTTGTGCAAGAAGCATTGGCACTGAGGTGACTTTATTGCCTACTCCCAATAGCTCCACCTAGACAGCACACTGCCACGTGCGTTTGAGAATCCCGGCACCAACATGGAGCCTCTCTTTATGATCAACTCTACAGCTGGAAACAGAATATCCCTGCTGTGGAAGTCTGGTTGCAACACCAATACTGTGTGTAGAGGTAACTTGGGTCCATGTTATTTCATTTAAGTCAGTTCAGGCAAGCCCTTCATCAACAGATCATAGCATTAAATGGCAGTAACACCAATTACTGCTGCTACTGCTAAAATCTGGACAGTTTTGCTGTTCAGTGCTCTGCGTGCTGCCTATGCTTCCATCTAAGTGAAAATGAGTGAGGAACTGGGGACTCTTGTTTTGAGTTTATTTGAACTGTGGGCTTTCTGCAGTGCAATAATGTAGATGGGAGGTATAACAGTGTTTTGTTAATGTGGCATATATCTTTTCTTCATACTGCTATGTCCATGAAACTGGGGGATGAAAGACAAAGCTCCTCAAATGGTGGTGCAGGGTTAGGCTTACCACATACAAAAAAAAAGAAAAAGTAAAGCTTACTTTATTTTCTTCCACTATTCAAAGTAAGTTATTTTCATGTATTCTGCTGGTTTAGATATTTTGGATTTGATGTATCAGATGCAATTGTTCCTGCTTTTATTTATTCACCATGGATCCCGCAAGACCAAGTACATCTAACAGCTACTTGTCAATTTCTGGAACAATATCTGGCAACTTCATCAGCAGTATAATGACATTTGATATCCAAAGACCTAGTTTCCACTGACCAACACAGTTCCTGCTCTGGCCTACCACATGACTGCTATAGCTCTCACCCTCATCCATAAGCCCATGGGGAAGGCAAACCACATTACAACTCCACACAACTCTTCTGGATAGAGATGAGTTAAGCTACACAAATACTTTTAGACCTCTGCAATGTATAGGTTTGTAGGTGTTTACTAGGCTAACAACAACAAGGGCCTTTTTAAGCCTGGCCTTGCATCCCAAACCTCTAACAGGTTCTGGTCTCCTTGATAAATGTAAGCAGGGGCTTGGGAGATGAACCATTTAGAGGCTGCCTCTGTCCATTAGAGACATAGGTGTCAAACCAGGGATGAATTTCCTGTTCTCCACCCAATTGCCCAAGTTACACTTGAATGGGTTAGGCAGGAACTCGTTTCTACATGGATGGGGAGCCTGTTCCAGAGACGGGGTAGTCTCTCGGATAATTCACAAAAAACAGTGTGTGTACATGCAGCTAAAAATTCAAACCCAAGAAAATCCAAAGCCCACGTAGTGCACCAACCTCAGCCGTTACCAATATACAACATCCATTGTAATATAATACACAGAGTTCAAAAAACAGTCGGTAAAAGGTGTGGAAACCATGAAACTTTAATGTAAATAACAAACAAACTCAACAAGTTAACCACTTTCGTCCTTTAGACTTCATGGGACTTCATCAGAGCCCAGAATAACTAACAGTTTGAGTTTAAATAAGAATTAAATTAAATCATGTGCTCAAATCCATCCAATACAAAGAAAGCAACATTATCACTCCAATTATCCTAAGAATAAATTAATTAATTACAATTCAATCTTATTTAAAAAAAACTTTAACATTATACATACAAACAAATAAATAAGAACACAGCCATTAGGTTGTAGAACATCAGATAATTTAAAACTATTAAATAAAACTACTCCAATAATAATAATAAAAAATTTACAATTTACCCGCTGTTATCTTAAGAGCTGGTGTTACTGAAATATGTTCATTAAGCACAGGAAAAATTGAGGCGTTAAACTTCTGTATTCTAAAAAGTTTCCCAGTGACCTCCCCTTTTATTCTGTGGTATTATTCCCATAATTTAATAAAATTATTACACGATAACGTTCATTTGAAAAGGGAAATGTTATTTTTCTTAAGAATGTCATAATTACATTCATAGATTCTCTTAGGTATTTAGTTTACCTATGTAAAAAGATGTGCAGCCGGTACAAACTGCCACATAAACCTTTCCTTTGATTCCACAGTGTCCCTTATCTAAAAACACTTGTCAAAATGGGGTACAGTTAAACTGATCGAATTTTCTTCCAGCATATATGAACACTGCCTACAGGTTCCACATTAGTGAGTACCGAGGGCAGAAAATCTGCAGTCTGTCTTCTTTTGCAAATAATCCTTTATGATTTTTCCAAGTCTTATAAGTAAATAGTGTTTTTTCATCCACTATTTTAAATATATCAAAATCTATTTTTTAAAATATTCCTATTATTTTTCAAAATGTCATGAATCTGTTTACTGTAATTATTAAATGTAATCACAAAACAGTTATTAAAAACAGTTCCACTATTTCTTTTATTTGCCAACAAATCAGTTCCAAGCTCATTCTCTATCTCTAATAAAGGTCAAAATTTTGTTCCTCAACCATTTAAAATTTTGCCTCCTATATTCTGAAGTATAAGGTGAGGGTAATCCCTTTCCAAAAACATCACAGTTATCTTATCTAGTTCACATAGAAATAATTCAGAATTGGAACATATTCTAGTTGCTCTTATAAGCTGCCCTTTAAAAACATTATTTTTACACTGATGAGGGTGGCAGTTTTTAAAATGCAAATATGAGTTGGAAAAGGTTGGCTTTCTATTTTCTCAACTCAAAACCACATACACCCCTGTTCTTCAGGATAGTAACATCCAAATAATTAATTTGATCTAAACTGTACTGACAGGTGAATTAAAAAAAACTGTAGTGTTGTTAATGTAATTAACACATTTGTCACTGTATTTCTCAGCCTTGGTACAAATAATAAATAATTAATCCAAATATCTGAGATACATTTTCCAATTAACAGTGTACACTGAATTTAAAATAAATTTCTTCTCCAAGTGTACACTACTAAATTTGCATATACAGGGGCACAAGCTGCACCAACTGCCATCCCCTGCACCTAAGTATTCTCCTTCAAAGTAAACAAAGTTATTATAAAGAATAATTTCCATAATATCTAGTAAGAATTTATTATTGTATTATCCAAGTCTGTAAGTTCCAATAATACTGAGCAAAAATACTCTAACCCAACTTCATGGATTATCCTAGTGAACAACATTGACTGTTAAAAAAAACTAAACACTTCACCATAAAAATCTTGTTTTAGTTTTGTTAAAAAATCCCCAAAATCCTTCGCAATATGGGAGATAAAATTCAAAAATTTCTTAAGGGTCCGATCAACAAAACAGTTAAGGGGTAGGTTTTTGACCCCTGCTCTGCAACAATCAGTCTATAACGGTGATCTAAGTGGTCTTTGAGGACTTTAGGAATACCAAACAAAGTGGGAATCAAGGGTTTTTCATATACAAAAAAACTGTAGGTGTCCAAAGGTATGATTACTTGCATAAGGGAATCTTCTACAAATGGATCAATTTTCTTACAAGCAATAAAAATATAATTTTTGGACACAGTAGTATATTTGTTGGTATCCTGTAAAATGTTAAAGATCTAACTAATATACTCCACCTTGTCCACCAATACTTTATTTCCACCCTTACCAGGTTTCATCACCCTAATATGATTGTTAGCTCACAGGGATTTCAAGACCTACCATTCTTCCCTACTTAAATTCCAGTATCATAATTTCTTAGACTTAAGAAATTCATAGAGGCCTCTTTTACAAATCTTTTCAAACATAACCATTGTTGGATTCAAATGTGGAATACAGGTACTTTTCTTTCTACACCTGCTGTCTCTAACAGTGTTGTCTTCATAATGCTCATAGAACTATATAGAAAGATTCATTTTTTTATGTAAAAAGTTTAAGTTAAAAAATTAAATCAGAAATGGCCTCAGAGCTGTTAGAGACAAATTTACAACCTTTACTACACAAAGAAAAATGTTCAATAGTAACATTAACATCAGTATAGTTAAATATATTAAAGCCTTTATTGGCACAGTACCTTCTCATTGCTTGTTGTTTTAATTTTTACCCACGTATCTGGCTGCTTATAAAGTTGCACTGAATCTTCTGGTTGTGTTTCATCCTGGATTTTCCCCTCCCTCTCCCCTTACCCCTATGATTTTGGATCCCCCTTACTTGAATTCATAAATGTGTAAAAGGGGAATCCTCCTGAAAAAGTTTACCTTGGTGGTCATTGGAAATTCTCTCTGATCTGCAGGGAAGGGGTGGGAAATCTTTCCTATTATTAATATCTAACTCAGAGGGACATAGCTGGGAAACCTGCTCAAAAGTAAAATTGTGTTGTGCATTGTAGTTAAATTTATCCTAGTCATTTGCCACAGAATTATTAAAACATACTCTGTTCCCTTCATTACGCTGAACATTTTTTTGCATAAGGATATGCTCGCTTATTAGCAGAGGTCTTACTAATCCTTAACAACAACTTCTTTTTAGTAACTAATTTACATTTATAATCAATTTTCAAAAAATGGAATTACAATTGTCTTTACTGAACTCAAATAGCAAATCATTTAGTGAGATACTAAGTTTCAAAATTTCATCATATAATAAAGTAATCTGTGAAGTATTCATTTTTATAATAAACCTTATTAACTCAAAACCATGTCTGTCAAACACTGAAGAGAGGTCATTATATTCTGTACTGTCAGGTGATAAATCTTTTGGAAATTTGAACAGTCTAAGTCCTTTAGGTACTCTTTTAACATTTAAACATTTGTTTAGAAAACAGTGGTCTAGAAAAAAAAGTTGCAATTTAACCGCTTTTATCTTAAGTGCAATGTTTATTACCTTATTGAACAGCTGCAATATTGAATGGCTTTTCATCGAAGTGGAAAAGTCGAAAGCTGAATACAGCGAAAACGCGAATGAGCGAATTCTTTCCCTGGGAAAGAAATCATTATCCCTACCACCAACTACACATTAATCTAAACAAAGTGGGGGGGCTTTGACCCCCACACCCACCCTAACTAAATATACCAACTCCGAGATCGCACTACAGTGGGGAAAAGGGCAAACTCACAAGGATGGCCAAGTGGTTTCTTTCCCAGGGAAAGAATTTGCGCATTCACGTCTTCACTATTTTCATAGGTTGATACTAGGCTATCTGCCCTAGGGCATTTTAAGCCTAGCCAGAGTGTGCTTGGCTTTCTCCACCCTTTTAGATTAGTTGACTGTGCATCTGTATAGTAGGTCACAGCAGATAGCCCTTTTGAGGTTAGTTTACTGTGCCTCTGTCTAGTAGGGACACAGAAGAGATCCCAGGGGTAAACCTATGATCTTCCATCCATTCGTCAAGATTTCTCTTGAAAAGGGTCATTGAGGGACTCTGCCTAACATGGATTGGGATTTTGTTCCAGAGTGAGGGGAGCCTCTGGGATATGAATCTGTCCCTCCAGCATGTCCTATTTATTTCTGTGCTGAGGTTTAAGTCCCTGGAGCCTGTAGCTCTAAGGGATTTGGATTTCCTGAGGTGGAGCATGTCCATTAATTCTGGGTTGGACATGGCTTTATACATCAGGCACAGATCGCCTCTGAGTAGGCGGTAAGCAACTGAGTAGAGCTGGAGTTTCTTTAGCCTAACTGCGTAGGGCATCTGTTTGAGTCCCTTGATCCTCTTTGTGAGGTACTTTTGGGGTCTTTCCAGTTGCTGCAGGTATCGGGTAAGGTACATCCCAAATGGGGCATTGTATTCAATTATGGGCCTGATGAGTGATGAGTAGAGGGGCACAATGACCTCTCTTGATCTAGATGTGAACCCTTTCGTGATAAGGTGGGCTATATAAAAGGTCTTTTTAACCACTTTGGCAATGTGATTGTCAAAGGAGAGATTGCTATCTACTTGGGTCCCCAAATCCCTAATTACTTCTTCTGTACTTAATGGATTACCACCTATGTGGTAATTTGTGGGCACTTTTCCCAAAGGGATGACTATGCACTTTTTGGCATTTAGCTTTAGGCCATGGCTCTGGCACCAGTTATCCGTCTCTGTGAGACCCTTTTGGAGGATGCTTGTGTCAGTCGGCGAGTCGATATGGCACCCAGTTTGCAGTCATCTGCGAACATGGTCAGCCATAGTCCTCCCATTTTAGCCTGTACCTCAGGGAAATATATACTGAACAAGAGAGGTCCCAGGACTGAGCCTTGTGGGACGCCACTTGTAACTGGTTTAGAGTCTGACATGGCACCTGCAATTCTGACCATGTGGGTTCTATCCCTGAGCCAGTTTGCAACCCATCTTGTGACATAGGGGTTGATATTTAAGCTGGTGAGCTTATTTATGATGCCCGAGTGGGGTATTGTGTCAAAGGCTTTTGCGAGGTCCAGGTAGGCTGTGTGGACTACCTTCCCTTCATCTATGACCTTGGTGACTAAGTCGACCAGGTTCAAGAGGCAAGATCTGCCCTTAACAAAGCCGAATTGGGTAGGATCCAGTGTTTGGAGGTTCCCAATGTCTTTGTTTATGAGTTTCATGATGATACGCTCCATAGCTTTGCAGACCAGGCTAGTCAGGCTTATAGGGCAATAATTTCCGGGGTCCGTTGTGGCACCACCTTTGTGGAGTGGGACCACTGTTGCTGTACGCCATTCCTTGGGTACATATCCTGTAGTAAGGCTGAGATTGAACAGTGACTTTATGTGAGGGTTCAGTTCTTCCTGGAGTTTGTGTAAGACGCAGCCCGGGACACCTTCCGGTCCCACTGATGCTTTGTTTTTTGCTTTGGAGAGGGCAGCTCTCACCTGTGCATCTGTGATGTCAGGGAGGCTACACTCTGTTGGGATAGACATTTGCTCTTTTGGGGGGGAAGGGGGGGGAGTTTACACTGAACCTGTCTGCCAGGATGTTGGCAATGTCTGTGGGTTCAGTGTATTTTTTGTCATTTTGAACTAAACTCAGAGCATATCTGGGAGTTGCCACCCAGGTTCCTGACATAACTAAAGAAGGCCTTGTGATTACCTTTAGCATCTTGTGCAATTTTTCTTTCGAAGCTGGCCTTAGATGATTTTATGAGGGATCGTAGTTTCTTGCTAGTACTGATCAGAGATGCCTTCCCTTTTTGGGATTTTTCTCTATCATGTAGTAGCTTCCTCCTTCTGTTGTATAGCTTATTTATGGCTGGGGTCCACCAGACAGGTCTCCTGCCGTTGGAGGAGTGAGTCTTGGTTTTATTTGGGATAGCACGATCCATGCATTCCTGTAGGTGTCCATAGAAAGAATTTGTAAAGGATTCTGTGGTTTGGGCCGTATTTTACACTGGCCAGGGGGCTTTGAAGGATTCCACCTTGATTTTGAGAAGTGTGAAGTTTGCTTTTGAGAAGTTCTTCACCGTGGTTTCCTTGGCTGGGGGTGGGGATGGGATATGGACGTCCAGTGAGATTAATTTAGGGTCAGATCTTACCAATGAGGGATATACCTCTGGTATGGAACATAGAGCCCCCATGTTGGTGATGATCAGGTCCAATATGTTTTCCCCTCTTGTGGGAGTGGTGACCAGTTGTTCCATAGCATTTGAGTTTATAAATTCTAGGAACCATTGGGTGAGGGTGTTGGGGCTTGAGTAGTGCTCCCAGTCTATGTTTGGGTAGTTGAAGTCACCCAATATAATGGTGCTTGGAGAGACCTTCATATTCTCCAGTGTTCTCAGGAAAGCCAAGTGGGGTTCCTGGGTTTGGGAGGGTGGTCTGTAGCAGGCTACAAACTGAAAGGCAGTTTTGCCCACTGTTAGTTGCACATGGATGGTCTCCAATGCTTCATGCAGTGCCACTAACCTGGAGGTGTGGGTATCTTTGATGAATATGGATACTTCCCCTCCTTTTGTGGTTCGGTCCAAGTTTTGGGGCCGAAAAGCATGGTATGAGGTATAACCTAGTAGTGCTGGGGTGCTCTCGGGAGCCTTGAACCAGGTTTCTGTTACTGCACAGATATCGATATTCTCCATACTGAGGAGAGCCTCGAGTGCGTGCATCTTGAGGTTTAGACTTTTAGTGTTGAGCAGCATTACCCTTAGTTTCTTTTTCTTTGTGTTGTCTATGGAGGTGGGTTTGTCTTTTGAGCCTTGCCTAAAAAAGGCACTATGGGGGTGGCAAGAGCCTTAGCCAGTATTCGAAAGCCCAGGGGTGACAGGTGCAAGCCGTCCCTAGCAAAGTAACGTGGCTTGTCGAGCATGTCATCCCAGGCTGACAGACACTGGATCCCCTTTGAATGACACCAATACTTTTTCCAATTGTTAAAATTGATCATTTTGTCTTTATACTGTGGCATCATTCTTGGTGAGGGCAGGATGCTACTCAAGGTCAGGGTCATACTGGCCTGGGCTACATGATCAGACAGCTCCTCTATGTCTCTTTTCATGTAGTCCAGCTTCATGTAGTTCAGCTTTCGACTTTTCCGGTAAGATGAAAAGTCGTTCGATATTACGACTTTTCAATAAGGTAATAGGAACGCATTTATACACCTTATGCAATCATTTTTCAAGTATATCAATATGTGTTGCCAAGTTTCCCTTCAGGCATAAATGTCCTGTTGTTTGAAAAAATATTATTAAATCCAAGGCCTTGGTGAAACCATTCATCCAAAGTATTAGCAGCTGTACCAGGATACTCTAACCCATTTTTACGATTCACTTGCAATGACGTTTGCATCGTATTGAGAAATGCTGCTATATCAACATATGACACAAACAAATGAACTTCCTGTGTCTTATTCATCTTAGGCCATACCACAGCCACACCACGTGAAGAGAGGTGGGGAATCAATTTCTACAGGGTACTATTCAGTAGACTATATTGAAGTGATAACATCACGGTTAATTGTGTGAGGTTTCCTTGGAATGAACGATTTCCCTCATGTAACCCTTCTCCTGTCAGATTACAGGATGGTGAAAATAAAAATAAAGTACACTGACTAGGAGATTCCATTATAAGCCAAAAGATCTGGTCACAAGGGGAACACCGCCATGCTCAGAAAGTAATACCAATAATCATGAAAAGAGCATGTGTCCATGCAGCTAAAATTCAAACCCAAGAAAATCCAAAGTTCACGTAGTGGTCCAACCTCAGGCATTACCAGTATACAACATCCATCATAATGTAATACACACATTTCAAAAACTAATCAGTAAGAGGTCTGGAAACCGTTAAATTTTAATGTAAATAAACTCAACAGGTTAAGCACTTTTGGTCTTTAGCCTTCATAGGACTTCATCAGAACCCAGAATAACTAACAGCTTGAATTTAAATAAGAACTAAATTAAATCATTTGCTCAAAGCCATCCAATAGAAACAAAGCAACATTAACACTTCAATTGTCCTCAGAATAAATTAATTAATTAAATTTCAATCTTTTTAAAAAAAAAAAAAACTTTATACAGGTTACTGGGAAACTTTTTAGAATAGACAGAGCTCATATAGTAATTGAAGTTTAATGTCTTTATTTATCCTGGGCTTAATGAAAATATTTCATAAACACCAGCTCTTAAGATAAGAGCGGTTAAACTGTAACATTTTTTAATTATTATTAGAACAGTTTTATTTAATAGTTTTAAATGATTTGATGTTCTACAACCAAATGGCTGTCTATTTATTTATTTATTTATATGTATAATGTTAAAGGTTTTGTAAATAACATTGAAATTTAATTAATTTACTCTCAGGACAACTGAAGTGTTAATGTTGCTTTGAGCACGATTTAATATAATTCTTATTTAAACTCAAACTGTTAGTTATTCTGGGTTCTGATGAAATCCTATGAAATCTAAAGGATGAAAGCGCTAAACCTGTTGAGTTTATTTGTCATTTACATTAAGGTTTCACGGTTTCCAGACATTTTAACAACAATTTTTTTAACTTTGTGTACTACATTACAATGGATGTTGTATACTGATAATGCCCAAGGCTGATGTATTACATGAGCTTTGGATTTTCTTGTAGTCTCTGGGATACATACCTCTCTCTCCAGCAGGTGTGATTTATATTGCAGGCAAGGTTTAAGTCTTTAGAATGGGTATATGTCTGGTGCTGTTTGCTTTTTGCTGTTTGTTTTTCAGATATGCAGGAGGTCCATCAGAGTGGGGTCTGACAATTCCCTTTATAGGTTCATAGGTAGGTAACTAGGCTATCTGCCCGAAGGCATTTATAAGCCTAGCCAGAATGTGTTGGCTTTTGCTGCCCCCTTAGATTAGTTCCCTGTGCCTCTGTCCAGCACAGCCACTGCAGTGATCCCTGGGATAAACTTTCTGTTTCCCATCCACTCAAGGTTTGTTTTGAAAAGTGTTAGCGAGGAGCTCTGCCTAATGTAGACTGGAATCTTGTTCCAAAGCATGGGAAGTCTCTGGGACAGGAATCTATCCCTCCAGCATGTCCTATTTATTGTTGTGGTGAGATTTAGATCCCTAGAGTGTGCGGTTCGAGGGTATAAGGTTTTCTTTAGGTAGAGCATGTCCATCAATTCTGGGTTGGACATGGCCTTGTATGTCAGGCAGAGATCACCTTTGGGTAGCCAGCATGCAACCGAATACAGCTGGAGTTTCTTCAGTCAAGCGGCATAGGGCATCTGTTTGAGGCCAGTGATCCTCTTGGTGAGGTACTTCTGTGGTCTTTCCAGCTGTTGCAGGTGTCTTGTAAGGTACATCCCAAATGGGGCGTTGTACTCTATGATGGGTCTGATGAGTGATGAGTAGAGGGGCACAATGACCTCTTTTGATCTGGATGAGAACCCTTTTGTGATTAGGTGGGCCACGTAGAAGGATTTTCTAACCACTTTGGCAATGTGATTATCAAAGGTGAGATTACTATCTACTTGTGTCCCCAGATCCCTTATTACGTCTTCCATATTTAGGGGACTACCACCTATGTGGTAGTTTGTGGGTACTTTGTTTTTTACAAAGGGGATGACTATGCACTTTTTGGCATTTAGCTTGAGGCCATGAGTTTGACACCAGGTATCCGTCTCAGTGAGACTCTTTTGGAGGATGTCTGTGTCAGCCGGAGAGTCGATTATAGCCCCTAGTTTGCAGTCATCTGTGAACTTGGTCAGCCATAGTCTTTCTGTGCTTGCCTGTACCTGTGAGAAGTATATGCCGAACAGGAGAGGTCCTAGAACTGAGCCCTAGGGAATGCCACTTGTAACTGGTTTAGAGTCGGATCTAGCTCCCGCAACTCACACCATGTGGGCTCTGTCCGTGAGCTAGCTGGCAACCCATCTTGTGACATAGGGGTTTATGTTCAGGCTGGTGAGCTTGTCTATAATACCAGAATGGGGAATGGTGTTGAAGGCCTTAGCGAGGTCTAGGTAGGCTGTGTGTACCACCTTTCCCTCGTCTATAGCCTTGGTAACTGTCTCAAAGAATTCCACCAGGTTTAGGAGGCATGATCTGTCCTTAACAAAGCCGAACTGGGTAGGGTCCAGTGTTTGGAGACTCCCAGTGTCTCTGTTAATGAGTTCCATGATGATGCACTCCATAGCCTTGCAGACCAACCTAGTCAGGCTTATAGGGCGATAGTTCCCTGGGTCTGTTGTGGCTCCACCTTTGTGGAGCAGAATAACCGTTGCTGTGAGCCACTCTATGGGTAAGTAGCCTGTGGAGAGAGGCTGAGTTTGAGCAGTGTGTTTAGGTGAGGGGTTAGTTCGTCTTTGAGCTCGTGTATGATGTAGCCTGGGACACCATCTGGTCCCACTGATGCTGTGTTTTTGGCTTTGGAGAGGGCTGTTTTAACCTGAGTGTCTGTGATTTCAGGGACTCTACATTCTTCTGGTATGGTTATGGGCCCTTTTGGGGGTGAAAGGGGGGTGACGTTTATGCCAAACATAGATCTCCCTTCAACAGCCTGTAGGCAACAGAATACAGGGATAGGGCTTTGAGGTGGTCCACACAGGACAAGTTACTTATGCCCTGTATTTTTTTAGTGAGGAACGTCTGTGGACATTACAATTGATGGATGTGCCTGGTTAGGACATAACAAAGGGGGCACTGTACTTAATGACAGGTTTGATGAATGCTGAATACAGTGGAACAATGACTTCCATGGACCTAGATACCATACCTTTGTCTATAAGTTGGCTCAGCATAGAATGATTTCCTCACTACTGCAGACACATGACAGTCAATGGCTAGATTGCTGTCTGTGTGTGCCCCCCCAAGTCCCTAACTACTGGGTCAGCTCTTAGGGGTGTGTTGTCAAAATGATAGTTACCAGGGGTGCATGACTTTCCAAAGCATACTATTATGCATTTCTTGGCATTTAGTTTAATTTTATGGTTCTTACACCAGATGCTTGTGTCATCCCTTCCTGAAGAACATTTGTGTTGCTAGGGGACTCAATAATACCTCCTAATATGCAATCATCTGCAAATTTAGTCAACCACGACCCACTGACATTAGCCTCGACTTCAGAGAAGTAATGCCAAAAAGGAGAGGTCCCAGAACTGATCCATGAGGGACACCACTTGTGAGCAGCCTCTTTGTAGAGCTGTACTCCCCAAGTCTAACTTCCTGGGTCCTGTCTGTGAGCCATCTGGCTGTCCATTGAGTGAAATAAGGGTTTGTACCTAACATCTTGAGTTTGTCAACAATGCCCAAGTGGGGTATTGTGGCAAATGCCTTGGTCGCGTCAAGGCAGGCAGTGTGAACCATTTTGCGCAAATACATAGCTTTTGTGACCTTCTCAAAGAAGTCTGCCAGGATGAGTAGGCATGACCTGCCCTAAAATGAAACCAAACTGGGTTGGTTCCAGTGTCTATAGATTTCCTATATCATTACTGATCATCTCCATGATAATTCCTTCCATGTCTTTGCATATGAGACTAGTAAGACTTATGAGTCTGTAGTTTCCAAGGTCTGTACATGGCCCACCTTTGTGGAGAGGGATGACTGTTGCTGTTTTCCATTCATTAGGCATGAAGCCTGTTTGGCGACTATAACAATTTTAAGGGCCTGAAAGGTCATATTTCATGCTGTTTAGACAGCATCCTGGGATACTGTCTGGGCCCACTGATGCAGTGTTCTTGGCTTTAGAGAGTATTATGGACCTGTTCCCTAGTGATAGCGGGGGGAGTTATATTTGATTTTATTTCCTGAGAGAAGGCTGGGGGGGGGGAGTTACACATATCAGTAACATATCTAAGTACAATTGTAAATTTCTTTTTATAAGAGCCATTGCTCCTACTACTATTGGAATTGTCTGGGTATCCTTCTTCCACATTGTCCTCATTTCTGCCTGTAAATCCTGGTATTTTATGACTTCATCATTTTCTATAACACACTCTAGTTCATGTTTCCAAAGCTGCTCAGCTAATTCAGTATTCTAATGTTTGCACAGACCCTAATGCAACAGTCTTGCTACATTATTATGCCTTCAGTATACAGTCTTTCTGCCATTAGTGTATCATATCCAGGAACAAGATGTGTGACCGTTTCCAATTCTATTTTACAAAACCTGCATTTGTCTGTTTCTCTCACATGTTCAATGGACTCTGTAAACCAATGTGTACATAGCTCACTATCTTGGGCTGCCAATATTAACCTTTATTCTTTTGGTTTAAATTCAACTCTCCTTAACCATTCATTCATTTGGTCCTAATCGACATGAGGTTGTTCCAAGAGATTTCTGTACTTGCAACTATAGTTTTGCATTTCCTAATTTCTTGCCTTCTCATCTGGTCCTTCACCTTATATTCTTTCTTTTGTTTTTTTGCACATTCAGGTGCTGCCTGATTTTTATCTACTTCTGGCTTAACTTCCATTCCCACTTGACATTGATATGCTTCTGCTAAATTAAGTAGGGAAGGCATCTTAGATTTATTCTCCTCATGGTTTAAAACTTTCACTATGTTTGAATCTTGTGAGGTCTGCAGATATGTATGCAGTCAATTTCGAGGAGGCCCATACATTATTCACAGTGGGACATATATAATCTTGGTATACACTGATTTTTTATAAATCATTTCATAAGCATAAAGCATTTTTCTTGTTTTCCAGTCCAACTGATCCAATAACATTTGGGGCTAGTCAGTCACCACAAAACTGTAAGTCAGGTCAGGAAGAGCAAATTGGTTTATACCCCGGACTTTGTTCCTAGATGTCAGAACTGTTTTCAGTATTAATTTTAGTCTTCTAAAATATTCCTAAGTTTTACTCAAGTGTTCATGTTTTATTGTTGATCTTTCATCAATTCCCAAATGTTTATACACTCCCTCCTGCTCAAGTGCTATTATATCACATTCGTGTTCCAGACTGTTATTTTCTTGGTGCTGCAGCTTTCCAGCTTTAAAGGTTGTTTTTGCACATTTATCAAGACCAAAGGACATTCTTACATCACCTGAGAAAGTTTTGTCCACTTCTAGTTGTGCTTTCAGTTCCTCATCTGACGAACTCTATAGTTTGAAATCATCCACAAGAAGAAAAGATGAGAAGTCTCAACACTTCAGGGAGCCAAATTGTAGCCATGGCCTAATTTGCCAAGTACACAGCTTCATGGGTTAAGGGCAAGACAAAAGAGCAGCGGTGACAAAGAGTCACCCTGGAATATCCGCTTTGAATTTCCATCCCTGGAAACATAATTTGTCCTTTATCTTGGCTTAACTGAAAAGTGGTTTGCCACGGTTTCTTGGTCGTTGTAATGTAATTGATCAGTACAGGGTGTTATCTTTAAGCACTCTTTTATCCATGAATATGGGATGCTGTCAAATGCTTTTTTGTAATCTACATGTCATACTTAGACTCCTCCCCTTTTTACAGTTCTCCATTATGACTTTATTTAACAACAAATGATCCTTTGTTCCATACGACTTTCTTTTGTTACATTTCTTCTAAATGACTATAAACTCTATTGGCATCAATTCCAGTGTATAGTTTATACATCCAGAAAAAGAACAAAGTGAGACACACCACGACAATAGAAGCAGACCTTTTATTCCAACAGTAAGCACTTTCACGTCCCTAGAGACGCTTCAGACTTTCAAAAGACAACTGTTAAAAAACATTTAAATAGTGTTTCTACAGGTTTCTAGCCAGTTACACTTGACTACTAATTAAAATCATTCATCTGCAGCTTAAAGCTACAAGATCTAAAAAGGCTCCATTTTAATCATATACATAAATTTAAAAATTTTATAACAGATAAAAACTCTTTAAAAAACATATTATATGAAAAGATGCTCTAACAAAACTATAAACTCTATGTAAAATGTTATTTAAAAAGAAAGAAAAAAAAGAAGAAAAAACATATCTAAGCACATTGGATGGCATACTAAAAGTGTATGCATAAACGTTACTTAATGCCCTCAAAACATTCTTTTGTTACATTGCCATGACTGAGTTTTCTTCTAAATGACTATAAACTCTACTGGCATCAATTCCAGTGTATAGTTTATACATTGTCAGAAGGCAAGTTATTGGTCTACAGTATTTAGGATCACTTGTAGGTTCGCTCTTAAGGAAGAGTATTGTTTTTCCTGTTGTTAACCAGACTGGTGTCTGTTTGGGGTGTGCATACAAACAGTTCTTACTCATGGCTAAATCTTCATGTAAAGATAACACTTTTAGCTAGAAGTTAGGTAGTTCATCTGGGCCTGGGTTTTTCCAATTAGGAGCTTTTCTTATTTTTGTTTCAATTTCTCTGGCTGTTACTTCATCCCATTTCATATACTGTACAATTGAACTTCTTATTCTTTCTTTTACTACTTCTATCCCATTCAGCATCTTTGTTATGTTCCACAGGAGATACAGAGATATTTCTCCAAAATGTGTCTATTTCTTCTTTTTTGGTGGTGTTTAAATTCCTTTTGCCTGGTTTCTGAATTCTCTATAAACCTTTTTTGTGTCATAAATAAATTGCTTATTTTGTACTATTCCTTTATATTTACCTACATATCTTCTAAGTTTTTCTACCTATGCTGATATCTTTAGTTTATTATTTGCAATAGTATATGATGGATCCTGATCTGTTCTGATACTGTGCATTGCTTTTACCATGTCTATCTTTTCTGAGTATTTTTGTTGATCTGTTCCCTCTTTTGTACTCTTCCAACAGTGACATTTCTCATCTTAATTGCTTTATAGTTTTCTTTGTTTGATACTTCCATGATATCATTTGATTTCTTCCCTTACTGCCCTGTCTTTTTGTAAGACTTTATCTATTATTAATTTAGCTGCACAGTAATATATCCTATTTACTTCTGTTATATCGCACGAGTTTCTACAAACAGTCCTGATTATTGCATTTGTTTTATCAAAGTTCTAATATCTTGGGTCTTATTAACTTTCTGTAGTCTAATTACTTAATTTATCTTAACATGTCTATCTCTATTAAAGCAAGCAACTTTTCATTTACATAGTTTTCTTCCAAACCGAGGACACATTCTTCATTCTCCATTTCCTGTGGGCATTCTACAGAAAGTTCCAGAGCATCTTACTTTGCCATATTCTCTTCAGTTTCATCCTGTGCCATCCATTGCTCTTTCATATGGGAATGCACTAACCTATCACTCCACAACACTGACTGAGTCAGATTTGGAAGTTTCCTGTTCCTTCCCTTGCTGTGCAACTCCAACTGAACTTTTACACTGGTTTCCTACTGAAGTTGCCCAACACAATGAGTCTGAAATTCTCCAGGTGCAACTAACACTAGGTAAGACTGCAATCCAAATTGTAGCTTGCTACAGATCCCCCACCATGTCCCAAGACTCTCACTACATCTTTCTAAACATACTGGAAAATATTAAGATACAACCAAACACCCTAATACTGGGTGATTTCAACTACCCTGCCATTAACTGGGAAAACTACTTGTGTACCAACACCTTTGCCCAACGGTTCTTGGAATTCATAAATTCCAACACCCTGGATCAACTAATGCTTAGTCCCACCAGGGACTCCAATATCCTAGACCTGCTCCTTACCAACATGGGAAATTGATGCTCCGCACCTATGGTCACCCCCTCGTTGGTCAGGTCTGACCATAAGCTAATCACCCTTGACATCCACATCCCACCCCCACCCCCCCAGTAAGGAAACCTCTGTAAAAAACTTCTCCAAAGCCAACTTCGTGCTACTCAAGTCAGAAGTGACAAACTTGATGACACCCATGTAGACGGGAACTGAAAGTTCGACTGCTGAATCCTACACTAAGGCACTGTATGAGCACATCCACTCATGCATGAATCGTGCCATCCCCAACAGAACAGAGATGCTCTCCTCCAAAAAAAGGAAGCCAATATGGTGGTCCTTGCCATAAACAAACTTTACAACAAAAGGAAGAAGCTGTTGCAGAAAAGAGGAAAATTCCAGGATGCAAACTCCCTTACCAGCTTCAGTAAGAAGCTGAGATCCCTCATAAAATCCTCCAAAGCTAGTTACGAAAATAAAATTGGCAAAGATTCCAAAGACAACCACAAGGCATTCTATAGCTATGTCAAGAATCTAAATGGAAATGCTCAGATCTGCTCTGAGCTACAACAGAAAGGCATTAAATATACTGATCCCAAGGATATTGCCAATATCCTGGCAGATCGATTCAGTGCAAACTTCACCCCCCCTCACCCCCTAAAGGGCCCATTTCAATAAGGAAATATTGCCAAATTCTGGTAACGGCCACACAGGTAAAAAAATGCACTCTCCAAAGCTAAGAATACAGCATTCATGGGACCAGACAACATCCCAGGTTGTGTACTACATGAACTACAAAATGAAATGGCACCTCACCTAAGTGTCTTGTTTAATCATAGCCTCACCTCAGGCTTTGTGCCCACTGAGTGGCGCACAGCTACAGTTATCCCACTTCACAAGGGGGGGGGGAATCCACCTTGGATCCCAGGAACTACAGCCCCATCAGTCTGACGAGCCTGATCTGCAAGGCCATGGAACTTATAAACAAAGACATTGGCAACCTTCAAACACTGAACCCCACCCAGTTTGGGTTCGTGAAGGGCCAACCTTGTCTCTTGAACCCGACTGACTTCTTTGAATCAGTCTCCAGAGCCATGGACAAGAATAAGGTGGTCCACACAGCCTATCTGGACCTCACCAAGGCCTTCAACACCATCCCCCACTATGGAATCATAGATAAACTTACTAAGTTGGGCATTAATCCCTACATTACTCGATGGGTTGCCAACTTGCTTACTGACTGAACCCACAATGTAAAAGTAGCCGACTCCAAATCCAGCTCCAGACAAGTGGAGTACCTCAGGGTACAGTCGTGGGACCACTCTTGTTTGGCATCTACTTCTCTGAAGTACAGGCCAACACTAAGGGACTCTGGCTAACAAAGTTCGCAGATGGTCATTACTGAATCTCCAGATGATGTGGATATTCTACAAAAGGGCCTTACAGAAACAGATGCTTGGTACCAGAGCCATGGGGTTAAGCTCATTGCCAAGAAATGTATAGTTATCCCCCTTTTGGAAAAAACATGTACCCGTGAATTACCACATAGGTGGCAGTACACTAAACACCAAAAGTGTGATAAGAGACTTAGGGACACAGGTGGACAGTGGTCTCACATTTGATAACCACATCGCCACAACAGTCAGGAAATTCTTCTATGTGGCACACCTCATCACCAAGGGCTTTTCATCCAGAAAAAAGGAGGTCATTGTCCCACTGTACTCATCCCTCATTCGACCCATTATAGAATACAATGCCCTGTTTGGTATGTACCTCTCAAGACATCAGCAACAACTGGAAAGGCCGCAGAAATACCTCACTAAAAGAATCACAGGCCTACAGCAAATGCCCTATGCTGACCATCTAAAACAACTCCACCTCTCTGTCGCACATTGTCTACTCAGAGGCGATCTCTGCTTAACATACAAGGCCATGTCCAACCCAGAGCTGTTGGACATGCTACACTTAAAGAAATCCCAATCCCTCAGAGACACATGCTCCAGGGATCTAAACCTTGTCATCACAATGAACAAAACATGTTGGAGGGATAGGTTCCTGACCCAGAGACTCCCGAGCTCTGGAATAGACTGCCTCTTTGGCCCTCTTCAAAAGGTACCTTGATGATTGGGTGGGAGATAGGAACTTCACCCCAGGGATCACGTCAGTCGCCCTGCTAGACAGGGGTCCAGGGAAGTAAATACTGTGGGAAGAAATAGCCAGGGAATTGTTATGGCTAGGCTTGTATAGGCCCTACGGCCGATAGCCTAATACCAGCCTATGAAGGCTCCAAAGTATCTTCATATGGCAACTGATCTATGTTTCCTGCTCCACTGGGATTTATTACTCTGTCTTGCTGTGGTGTTATCAGAGTTAGATGTTCTACACTATACCCTTTACTTCACAGATAATCCATAACCTAATTTTCTGTTTCTTTAACTTCTCCATTATTAATCCTCCTTCCTACTTTCCCTCTTTGTTTTATTTTTGTACTGTAAAATTTTCCATATCCAGGTGCCTTTGCCTGTATTTCTCTTCAGATGTCTTTGGTGCTGCTCATTTTGTATCGATTAATTTTGCTTTCTTATTTGCATAAATATTGCACCACATTAAAATCTCTTTTTCTTCCATGTCCATAGTTCTTCTTCAGATGTCTCCTGCTCCTCCTATTTCTCCTTACTTGGGGAACTTACCTGTTCCATTATGCTGTGTCATAACCAGTGATAGACCTTTTACACTAAATCCTTTACTTTGCAGGTATTACATAACTTCTGCTTCTATTTTTTTAACTTCTTCTTTACTAATCTTCTGTTCTACATTCCTCCTTTGTGATCTTATTTTTTTGTATTGTGAAATTTTCCACATTTGGGTGCCGTTATCTTTATTTCTCTTTGATTATCTTTGGGGTTGCTTTTTTGTCTTGATTAAGTTGGCTTTCGCCTTTGCATAAAGATTGCACCATATCAGATCTTTCTTTCCCATGTCCGTATTTCCTTTTTTATAACTTTCAAAAATCTCTAGATTTGTTCTTCATATTTTAGCACTTCCTCAAGCACTTCTTTTTCCAAATGGGCCCAAGGTTCCTTGGTCTGTATAATGTTTTTCATGACTCTGTTGTTTTAATGAACACATATTTGCATTTGAAGCTTTCAAAAGTTTTTCTTGTTCAAGTATTTTTCTTCCCTTTAATTTCTCGAAATCTTTTTGAATATCTTCTGTCTGAAAATTCTGGGCATCTCACACAACAGTAGCAATACATCATTTCTTTTTTATGTTCAATAGTCCACTCTATCATCTTCATGACTCTTTTTTGACCTATCAGTTTTTGTGATTTTTGTGGCCTAATTCCCTCTACAACAGAGAAGCCATCCTCCCCTGAGCTTGGCCTAACCCCACTGTAGGAATGTTTCCGTATCTTGAGGATTTAACACAGTCATTTTTTCAAAATCCTGGCACCAATGTGCCTATCATGATTGGGCACTTTTTTTTTTTATCTTAGGACTTGTTCACCCAGCTTTTTTTATTTTTTAACCTACTTCTGTCCATGATACATGGTATATAAAATACAGTCTATATATTAGTGTCGCTTTGGTGAGATTTTGTAAAAAACAGGGTCCACCTCATGAAGGTACTCACCAAGAATTAAGGATAAATTCAGTTCCAGCAATACTAGTCTCCTTTGCTTGCTGTTTTTATCATTTCTCCATTGTGGCTCAGAATAGTTGACTCCATTAACAATGAGCACTGCACATAATTGTGTATTGCCTTTGAGGTTGTGGATATAGCTAAATAATACCCTGTAGTTATCCTTGCCCTAGGAGGCTAAATTTACCACAAATTTGTCATTGGAAGACTTTATTTGTCCTCTGAGTTGTTTGTTTAATTTGAAGAGAGTGCTTTTATCCTGCTGGTTGCTGCACCTCCTAATTTTTCTGTGATTTTTTCCCTTCTGTTATACAGCCTACTGACGTTGTGATTCCACCGGGGTGGCTTACTTTTTGAGTTAGTTCTGTACCTCCCCTGGTGGCTATAGCTGCCTCTATGCAGCTATTAACATGCTTGTAAAGGGTGTCATTTAACAGTTCCGCGTAGGCAGCAGTATTCTCAGGGTTTATGGGGGCTTGAAATTTTGCCAGGTTATGACTTGACAGTGGGAAGTTAGCCTTAGAGTAGTTTGTGAATACTCCAGGGTTAGTTGGTGTTCCAGGTTTTACTATTACTTCAATAGAGACCATTTTGTGGTATGACCTTACCAGGGAAGATATTAAACCAGGAGGTGTGCAACACTTTCTCATATTAGTAAGTACCAGATCCAGTATGGCTACACGCCTGATCGTTGTACTGACAATTTGGTCCAGGAAGTTTGTGTTTACAAAATCCAGGAATCTCTGTGCCTGTACATTTGGCATCGGATACGATTCCCAGTTGATAGTGGGGGTAATTAAAGTCACCTATGAATATGGTACTGGTTTGGATGCTGAGTGTTTCCAATAAGTTTAAGTACATGGCATAGGTTTCCTGGGTCATATAGGGGGACCCATAGCTTGCAAGGAAGTGGTATTGGATTTTACCTATGGCGATTTGAACTTGGAAAAGCTCAAGTGCATTGTCCAGATTGACCAACCTTGAGGTATATTTACTTTTGATGTAAATTGAGACACCACAACTTTTAATACCTGTTTGCGTAGTAGTTGGTCTAAACGTGGAGAAGGTATTATAACCTTGCACTGTTGGTGAGGTCTCTGCAGCTTTAAGCCATGTCTCTGTGACCACACAGGTGTCAGCATTCTCCATGGTGAAGAGAGCTTCTAGGGAGTAGAGGGCTTTTTTCTGCTTAGATTCCTAGCACTAAGCAGCAACACCTTTATATTTTCTTGGTATTGTTTGCTATTTTGTGCATACTTTCAGTTTGGCACTGACTAAAAAAAAAAAACTCTATGGTGGAGGACAATGTTTGAACTAATATTCAAAAGCCTATAGGGGAGTGAGGCAGACCAAAACTGGTGAAGCAGCATGGTCCACTGACCATCTCCTTCCATGATGACAAATGATACACCTCATTAGATACCAAAAACTAAGACAATTATTACAGTCATCTTTTGTTCATACTGTGGCATCATCCTTGAATAAGGCAAAATACTGCTCAATGCTAAGCTCATATCAGTCTAGGACACACATCCTGAGAGCTCCATGATGTCTCCCTTCATATAGTCTAGTGAGGTACCTCTCAAGTTATTTACAACCACATGGACTATGACTGGTACTTGTGGTCCAATGACCTGACTGCATGCATAATGTGGCAGATCATAGCCCCTGATAAGAAAGGTGAGTTTCTCCTTACTCAGTCTGGTGAGAGGGACATCAATGTGTCTCACAATGGAGACTCCAGTGACCAGAATATTGGGTTGTGTGGTCGCTTGCTTTATGGGGTTAGAATTAGAGGCTCTGTGAGATGTGTCTGCATGTGTTGAAGTGGACACGGTTTTGCATTCAGGGCTGCTGAAGGTATTTGTTACATGTACTTCATCTAGGAGGTCTTCGGGTTTAGGAAGGTTACATTAAGTGTCTCAGTACATGTGGGTCTATGTGTCTGCTTTGAATTGTGTGTAATGGGTGCAGCATGTGTACTACTGACAACCTTATTGACATTAGGAGTGCTTTCATGTGAGAGCTTTGCCTCCAATGACACTGTAAATTCATCTCTCACATACCATATCAGTTTGTTTGAGAATTAACTGGCTGTCAGTAATCATGATCAGGATGCCCATATCAATCAAGCTGGTAATGGAGATAGGGGGAAAGCTCATATCCTTGGCAACAGACCCATTTTTATTGATTAGACAGTTGGAGTGAGAATATAAAGTAATGTCAGGTGTATCTGATTTGCAAGTCAGGGGGCAGTGCTTGCCACAGCAAACTAGTTGCCCTGTGTTAAACTAGGTATTGGTTAAATTTCAGTGGTGCTTTTGCAGGAAAAATGTCACCTCGGGATGTCTGGGCCTATACAGGGCACTGCCAAACACTTGAGGGGAAACTAATAAGTAGACCCTGATGATTTATGGATGAAGCATTTAGGTAGCTATTCTGATGTAAGATGCAAATTAAGTAGTACTTACTGAAAAGAAAGAATCAGCTTGTCAATAATGATGAAAAGAGGTGAGCTGTCTGAATGGTGACTGCCTGGCTAGTACTAGTGCTGGTCTCACCACAGTTTCATTCTGCTGGGATACAATGTTCCTTTGCTTCTCCTCTCACCAAAAGTAAAACAGTAACACCAGTCCCAAGATGAGAAGCAGGCCACAGCCTGTTTGGTGATCCACAGTCTTGTCCCAGATGACGCAATGCACTACAGGTTTGTTGCAGCCTTTTCCTGGTAAATGCCTTGAATTGTAAACAGACCACCCTGCTCTTGCTGTGGCACTTGTTGAATAGCCCTCATGTCCATGAGAGCTGCGACTTGTTTTTGAGCCTCTGCCCATTGATTTTTTGGCAGGTCTGGCCAACCGTTTGCCCTTGGCAGGGTATGGAAATGAAACTTGTAGCCTTGTGACACTATGTCTAGAACCCATTTGTCCTGGGTTATAATGTGCCAATTTTGAGAAAAAAGTGCTAGTTTTCCCCCTAAGGGTGCTGCCAGAAGATAAGTGCTTGGTGCAGGCAGGGGGAAGTCATTGGGACTGTTTCCTGTATGATTGTGCTTTGTCTTCTCCACCTTTGGAGGTAGAAGCACTCCACTTGCTTAGGCCTGTAGGATCCTTGCGGCTGTGATCTGCCTCTAGGGCATCTGGATCTGCCCCTTTGAGGTCTGTCTGAGACTGGAAAGGACCAATTCTTTGGAGGCCAGTGTCTGCTAAATCTAGGTGGCTGTACCTGTAAAAAATCCTTGACAGTTTGCATAGATTTAGCTTTGTCCTCCATTTTCTTTAACACCTCTTCTGCCTTAACACCAAACAAGGTATCATGTTGTAAAGGAGCATCTAATAATTTTGCTTTAACATGGTCGGGCAGAGTTTGTTCCTCTAACCAAGCATGCCTCCTAATGACAGAACCCGTAACAGCGGCCCTGCAGGAGGCCTCCAGAGAATCAAACCCACATTGCAAAGTATGCTTTCCAACTTGTTCAGCTGCATGCAATAAATGCATGCATTTCTTTGTTTTCTGCACAATCAGAATTTGCCATCATTTTCTGTTTAAGCAGTGTCATGATATATTGCTGGTATTTGAGCATATGAAACTGGCAATTTAAGGCCCTTATAGCCAAAGTAGCAGATGTGTAAATCTTTTTTCCCCATCTATCCAGTGCCCTAGAATCCCTGTTAGAGGGGGTAGGGTTTTTTTGCAGTAGAAGCCTTGACCCCTTTTGGACCCTGAGAAATAGTTTCTGGGTCTGCAGTAGGGTTTTTGAAAAGGAATTTATGAGAATCGGGGACCCTGTAGTATCTGTCCGGCTTAACAGGAGCTGGAGGTAAAGAGTCAGGGGTCAGAATAGACTCCGAGAACACATCATCTACAATGTCCAACAAAGGTGGAATAGTTAGAGGCCTGTGTTGAGGTAGTAAAAGGAAGTTTCTGAGCCTTTTCTTAGATTCTGAAAAATCTTGGCTCTCCCAGTGGAAGTGCTCCCGCATAGTATGCAAGGTTTCCCCAAAAGAGTAGTCCTCAGGAGAGGAGGCTGAAGGAATTGATTCTTCAGCATCAGAATCCTCATAGGGGGGAAGAGAATATTCCTGATCAGAAGAGGAATCAGAAGAAATGGAAACCTGATCTGAAGATTCATAGTCTGTCTCTTGCCTAGGCCTCTTATCAGGATGGGGATGGGAACCCCTGATCAAGGTAATTAAGTCTTCGGCCATTTTGAGCATCTGTTTTTTGGGCATGGAGGCCTGTCCCTGTGGCTGTTGACCTTGTTTCTTTGCCTTTAAAAGCGTTTTAGTCTTTGAAGTCGGTTTTATACATAATTGTTTAGGTCTGAATACACCCTCAGAAGCCGATGCCTGCTCAGCGGCTCCAGACCTATTTCAGGGAAGAATCTCCGTGGCTCCAATACATTGAGTTTCCAGCGGCCTGGCCGACTCCACGTGGGAGTCGGTAGCGGCCTGCGACTCTAAAGTAGCGGGCGTCAGGGGCTGCAAAAGCGCCTCACTGAGAACCGACGAACCGGCGACTTGCTTAGGAGAAGCTTCGTCGTCGGTTTTGGACCTCGGTTGCCTGTCTTTTTCTTTTGCTTTGTGTTTTTTGTGAACTCTGGTAGTCGGATGGCTATCCAACGACATTGTATAATTAAATCTTCACCTAAAATAGTGTAATGCAAAATCGTACCGACGCTTAATAGTGCGTTGGTTAAATCTAGCGCAAAACCGACAACTACCAACGTCGTGGTCAGGGCCTAGGCAAGGAATACAGTAAGAATGAAAGTCCTTATGAGGTATTTGCTTCCCACAAGAAATACAATTATTAACTTTTTCTGACATCGGTCTGGAGCAAGAAAAAAGTTTCCCCAATGGTGTACTTAGCTTTTAATGAAGACTTCGGATCTGAAACTCAAACATGAAAATCTCAGGAATCGGCCGACTGGCACTTGCGAACCGCTTCTGCTTCGGGCACCGCGCGGCAAGAAAGACTGAATAAAATGGTGTCGGCTACATCTTTTATACCCCTGATGACCTGACGTCAGGGAAGAGGCGACAGCAACCGACGCAGGACCTAAGACTTTGGAATTCAGGCCGACTGAGGGCAACCTGCCAGCAGGATAAACCAAGTGTAATGACTGCAACAGTGAAACACGAAGAACATCAGTCAGGAATCAATGCACTCTACTCCTTCTCTCACCAGGAGCAAACTATAAGCACAAATTCCAAGCAGGCACCTACAGTAGTTATTAGACTTTCCCGTGATCAGCAGTCTCCAGAAAATGTTCCTGTGTTCCTTCTCTTGACAGAAACACTAATCCCAACATGCCTACTGAGAGGCAGAATGTGGGCTCTCCAATAATTGGTGGTCTTGGAGTAAATTTTGCAGATGTGAAAGGTAAAATGGAAAGATGGTTTAATATCATAAAAGCTACAGTGTGCACTAAGCAATTAGATATTAAGAGGGGGTGACTTAAGCTTTAGCTATCTAATGGGAGAGCCACTAATTTTAAAAGAGCAAGCTAAACTGGAAGGGGGTGGATACTATGTATTATGGTTCTATGGAATACGGTGAGATTGACAATAAATTTAAAAAGCTAAAGGTGGGCAATTTCCCAAAATGATAATTTTGTGCTTACTCACAACTGCCAGTGAAATAGGAGAGGGAAGGAGATATGTAGTCAAATTAACATAAGGGACAGGCAACTAGAAACACAGATGAGTTTAAAAGCACTACACCACCTGGGTGGGAGATTGGGGAAAAACTTCATTTCTGTGTGACTCATAAACACAGCTGTGGTCTCTGTCCTAGTTTAAATATGCAATTAAAAGCAGAATACAAGTAAAATACAATGTAAAGAAAACAAACCACAATATACAAAACAGAAGAAGGAAATGAAACAATACAAAATACAAGAAAGCAAAACAAACTAACCTTTCCCTCACAGCAAGTTGTGGCAGAGTCTGCCAAGCTTTTCCAGTAAAAGCTGTAAAAGCCAAATGGCCTCCAGAATGAGAGCTAACTGAACACAAACACACACACGCTCACACGCTGACTGCAGTGAGATTAGAACCCCTACCTAGCCATCTATACTAGTTACAGAACACAGTACTTAACTGAGGCACCACAAGTATCTGCTATGTCCATACCTCTCAAGTGTACCTCATTACGAGGAACGTACCTCATTTGGGGTCTTAAAAAGTTCATGATCCTTGAAGTTCCACATTGAAAGGGTCCACATTCAATGCTAGGAAGTTTTTAACTGATATCCATGATAAATAGAAATAAATCATACTTATTCATTAAAAGATCTTTTTTTTATAAGTAAAGCCATAGTATTTTAACCATAGCACGATCTTCCTGGTTGAAATTGTTAATAAGCCGTAAGTATGCGTCTCACATTTTACCCATTTGTTCTACATTACAAGGGCTAGTGTTTCTCATTTTAGAGATGTAAGGTTGAGAACTATGGCTATGTCGCTGTTTCCTCATCTTTTCATTAATTTAATATAAACACCGTTGCATTTTTTTCATCTGCATTTTTTCATTCTTATTCCGTTTTCCTCACACTGAAGAAAAAAACAAAGCTACTCATGAAACATTTTGACAACCACCTTGCAGTTTCAAAATTCTGTTAAGTTCTGCTGGAAAGTAGAAGGACTTTGCAGTATTCTGCACATACAGAATATATATTTTTCTGACATTTACAAGCTCAATTAAAATAGCTGTCGGGGAAAAAAGGATAGCTTTTCTTTAATGAGAATGCACAGTTATAGGGATACAAATTTGAGAAACTCATCAGGGAACACTGTATACCTGCTAATTTTTGCATTTAAGAAGATATTTTACGATACTCTTACACACAATACTTACTATATATCAGTTATCTCATTTAATTTTAGTTTTAGATTACAGGTGAAGTTCCTCCATTACAGTAAGGGCAGAAGCCATGTTTATTGCTGTAGTTATACCACTGATAATATATGCAAGTGTGTATATCTGCACAAGTGCACATGCACACTCACGTTTGTCTGGGATTAATGAAAAGTTGTAAGATATGCTTTATTCAATAAAAAAAACTTTGGGTATCAATTTTATAAAAATTATGCAGTACAGTTAATGCAGCATGATTATTTATGGCTTTGTGAGAACTAGCAAAAAGGATAAATTATAATCACAAAAAAAAATAATATCATCATTAAAGATTAACGGACAAAGGTTGGCAACAATTTAGACTTGGACTATCGCATCTTTACCAAAGTCAGGAAAAAATACAGCTCTCAATGTCTTGGAGCAAGAAATCTCAATAAATCTATAAATAATGGGGGGAACAAAGGTCCAAAAATAGGGACAATTTTAAAATATTGTTCATATAAACTTAAAAAGTTGCTAGAATAACAGTCATTGCATTAGCAAGAATTTTCTGAAGGGTATGAAATCTAAAACTGAAATGTCTGCCATTATTTTCTGACTTCAATTTTCAAAGATTTGTCCAAAAACAAAACATTTTTGAGGACTAGACCAAAAACATGAGGCAAAAATCTGGACATTCTGTGAAAATCTATACAGTTGAGAGATATGGGAAAACATGTAAAGTACAGTTGTGTACACTTACCATAAATGTAGATGTTCGAGTGTATTCATTGTTGCAGTCATCACACTTGGGTTACCTGCCTGCAGGTAGCCCTCAGTCGGCCCAAATACCAGAGTCTTGGTATTTCTGCATCGGATGCTGTCGCCTCTTCCATAATGTCAGGTTGTCAGGGGTATAAAACATGCAGCCGATGCCATTACATCAGCTTTTCTTGCCCCAGATGTCAGGAGCCCCCAAAATAGGAAAGAATCACATGGTATGCAACACCTCCAGAAGAAAGTAAATACCATTGCCATAAGATATGTCCAAAAAACAGGATAGGTAGAAAGTATAGAAAAGACAGGGGGCTGGAGGGAGGGTAACCAGAACTGCAACAGTGAATACACTCGAACATCTACATTTACGGTAAGTGTACACAACTGTACTATGTTCCTCGTGATTCACTGTTGCAGTCATCACACTTGGTTTGATTCCCAAAGCTGAGGAAGGGTGGAGGCAGTCAAGAAGTATTAGGGCTGGCTAGCTGGCCTTGTAAGACTGCTGTGGCAAATCCAGCTCTGGATTTAGAAAAGATAGGTAAGTGGTAATGCTTGGTGAAGGTGTGTACAGAACTCCAGGTTGCAGCTTCCAGGATGTCCCTGGTAGGGACTCTCCTGAGAAATGCTGAAGAAGTTGAGGTAGCCCTAGTGGAATGAGGCATGATCCCCTGTGGGATAGGTTTTCCATGGTGTTTGTAGCAGAAATGGATGCAGTGTGCTATCCATTTAGAAATGGTTTGCTTTGAAATGGCCTTGCCCTCTGCCCCTGAAGCAAAGCTGACTAGCAGCTGGTCAGATTTTCTGAAAGGTTTAGTCCTGTCAAGGTAGAACCTGAGCTGTCTATGCATGTCCAAGGAGTGCAGGATCCTTTCCCCATTTATTCTGAGGATTAGGGAAAAAAGGGTGGTAAATGGATGGATTGGTTTAAAGTCACACTGGATACCACCTTGGGGTCTGAATACACCCTCAGAAGCCGGTGCCTGCACAGTGGCTCTGGACCCATCCAAGGTAGAGACATCTGCAGGTTCCATAGTCGAAGAAGCATCTTGCAGCATACAGAACAAGGCACAAAACCGACAGCGAGGGACGTCATGGTCTGGCCCTAAACAGGTGATGCAGTAAGAATGAAAACCTCTGTGAGGTATTTGCTTTCCACAGGCAAGACAATTATTAACTTTTTCTGACATCGGTTACAGCAAGAAAAAAGTATCCCCAACGGGGTACTTAGCTTTAGAAGACTTCAGGTTTGAAACTCGAAAAACAAAAATTTCAGGAAGCGGCCGACCGGCACTTGCAAACTGCTTCTGCTTCAGGCTCCTGTGCGGCAAGAAAAGCTGATGTAATGACGTCGGCTGCATGTTTTATACCCCTGATGATCTGACGTCATAGAAGAGGCGACAGCATCCGACACAGAAATCCCAAGACTCTGGTATTCGGGCCGAATGAGTGATACCTGCAGGCAGACAACCCAAGTGTGATGACTGCATCAGTGAAACACGAAGAACGTCTTAAAGGGCATGTCTGACCATACCAGGGAGCTCACTGTACCACCTTGCACCACAATAATCAAATCCATTATTAAATACAGAGCTGTTTTCTGAAGCCCTTGAAAAAGTCAATTGAAGCAATGGAAGTACTGAAAGACTTCAGGAATTGTGACCATATTCTGCTTCTTACAGGTAAGTTAGAGGTAACCTCTGTTGGGTCTGTAAGTCAATGCCTAAGCAGAGTTCTAACTTGAAAGTGAATGACAGCAACACACCACTGGGAAACCTGACATGAGATCAGGGAATCTAATACTAAAAATATCAGTAACAGACAAAATCATAACAGATTCATTATGCAACACTTTCTACAACTATGGAATAAGTCACTACTTATAATACCACCTCATTAACTTCCTTCAAAAATAACCCGGACACAGTTCTATCTTGCAGACATGGCTCTATATTGCAGATTACCTGAGTATGAACAGTGGCTTGGGTGCTTCAAGAAGGTAGTAGGGGAGGATAGTAGTGAGTGGCCACTGCTGGCTCACTCACGGGGGTTGTCTGCGACTTAACACATGGGTGAGATCTAACTGGAACACTAGGTATTCCACCTTGGGAACCCTGCACTGCTAAATACAATCACCCAATAAGCTTAGGGGAAATTCCTGCACAGGCACTTTTCCCCTTGGAAAGCAGCACACGACAGATCATAGAAGAGCCACCATGGGGGTGGGGTGCTCTACCAATGGAGAGAGTAGGCCACACTGTTCTGGAAGAGATAAACTGAATGGAATTCCTGGACAGGAACAAATAGGGCTCTAGGTTTACCCAGGAATGCCTGGCCCCTGCTACTGCATAATGAACGGGCTGAGTGACTGCAGGTAGAGGAGCCACTGGGTACAGTCATATGGCAGCATAAACAAAATAATCTTATCAAACGTGAAAGTAGAAAATACCAAAATGGGGTTTAGTTAACCAAGTTTCTTGAATGTAGGTAATAAGTCTGAACCAAGAAACTACTACCGTCTAAAAGCTGACCAGGAAAAATGGCAAGCGCCTTATGCAGCCAACTAGGACATTCTGTCAGGAGAAGATAAAAATCACTTATTAATCCACATAACATTCCCTCGTCTCCTGTCTTAATAATAATTCTAACCGCTACAATATAAGACTGGTAGTATACCACTTCTTTCTTTCCACTGAATACAATCAACTTCATACTCAAATCTCCTCTCACCAAGCTTCAACACTAGCCTTGCAAGGCAGCTAGGAAAAATTTGTTTCAATACTTCTTTTCAGTTCTCTCCTTCCAAAATACATACAGAGCATTTTACTTGTTTTGAAATATTTCAGGCTTTCTACCCTTTTGGCATTACAATCATGTGCACTTATAATCTGCCATTCTTATCAGTAGTCATTTATTAGGCTTGGAAGTAAGTTATCATCATTCTGCTACACAAATAGCCTTCTGAACATAGGACTGAGTACTGTCCTTTATCCATTGGTCAAATCAGGTGGAAAAACAGCGTAGCTGTCACAAATTAACCAAATGTATTGAAGAAAAAACACTGCATTATCTAAAAGACTTCATTAACAACAGAAAATGTGCTGGTATCAACACTTTAAAAAGAAAAACAAAATATACTCAGTTTATTTTTGTAAAGGATTCTGCTTATAATATGATTATATAGTCTGGCTGCTTATAAGTTTCAAATGGAGATAACAGGATACCAAGCATCTATCTAGGGGACAAGTTCCCATGCAACTACCAATTTAATTGATATCTTTCCAAAGCCAATGCATCTAGAAGAAAACAGCAAAAAATAGGTTTCCATATTCCAACTTAGCTCCTACTCCTTGTTGGTACTACTTATGGAGTAAGAACATTTAAAGGCTGAAGCCCCTTACATCACAGAAGTGCAGGTGTGCAGGACTGGCTCTTCTAAAAAATTTTTTTCCTCCATAAAATCATGTACACTCATTTGTTAAAAATGCTTCATAATGCTACACTTGCAAGTTGCAACAATGTGTTTCATACTGTTGCTCCCTACCCTTTTGTCATTTGAACTTCCAATTCTGCTTGCAGGTATGCCAACTCTTTTGAAGACAAAACAATTGCTTTTGTGTATCAAAATCCTGGATTCAAGTTGTACAGCTTTAACAGCTTTGACAAAAGCCTTCTTAAGTGTCATTAAAATTGATATTTTTATTAAATACATTGGGTGCTTGTAGCTAGTTAAATGAACTAGAACCACATGCAAGCCTTGGCTGACAAATCTGACGATTCATTATTTTTCTGTAGTCTCTTAGAGATCACCAGCAGGATTACTAAACTACCATTATCCATTCATCCACCTACACCCCCTTTTCCCATTTTTTGGCACAAGGGGTTGGGATATCACTTTAACAGTGAAAATCACCTGCAGCCAAGGTTCACACTGTCAGGTGGTTAGCTCTGCCATGGTTGTTCTACCTCGTGGTTTGAGCGTCTTTTCAGGCTTGTTGGCTGTTGGTGAAGCACCCTCCAAGAGGAAAAAACGCTGAGAGAAGAAGGGAGCCACTTTTGAGATTTTAAGTATTTTTTCTCTGTTTATTTGCTAAGTTTTTCTGCATAGCTGCCTAGCTTGAGCATTTTCTGGCTTGTTAAACTTGATTTCTGTATTAGTAGCTGTGTTTAGAGCACAACCAAAAGCTGTTTGCTGAATTTCCTGTTTGCACTTAATTTTAAATCGTTTTTTTCTTAAAACTTGCATATTTTCTGTCCTTGACCTAGCACTCTTGTGTGGGGTCATTTACTGCACTGTTATAACTTGATATTACTTGTGAACCTCTGCTATCTCTGTAAAAAACAAAACAAAAAAAAAAATCTTGCTTTTTTCCCACTTTTCTGAGAGTTAAAAAAGTTCAGTTACAGGCTTGCTGTTCCTGAACTGTTTGAAAGTTTCTGTGAGGCCATTTTGCGTGGGCGGAAGGAGGGTCTCTGTGGGCATCAGTGGCAGGGACTAACATTGAGCAGCGTGCCTGGGCCCCGGAGAGGTGGTTACTGACTTGAAACTGTAGTTTTATTGGCCACTAGGGTCATTTCCATAACTCCTTCATTTGTCCTCAGAGGAGTGGTTTAAGGCAGTAACTTGTAGTTTATTGGCCATTTTGGGTCATTTCCTGTCTTTTCCAGCCCCTGCTATAAAGCACGCTTTAGCGCATTAGCCGATTTAGCTGAGTTGCTACCGTTGCACACTAGGGCAGCAGCGGTTAAGCAGGTTTAAACTATTCGGGCTACCTAAAGTCCACTCTTCAAATTTTCCCTTAAAACTACCTTCCTCGAACTATACTACTGATCTAATCAGCTTATCCTATAATTAAAAAGATCATCTCTACTTGACTCCAAGTAGACTATTCTCTATCTGTTAAATGTAGCACTTGCTCCTACAGTACTTATTACCTTGATACGGCACTCTTGTCATAGATAGTACCCCAAAAAGGCAACCCCCCATTTCTCGGTCACCCATGTCCCCCGGAAACTTTTTTAAAGTTTTTTTTGTCTATTCCTTCTAGCATGTCGAGGGATCAGTTGCTAGTGTCCTCTCCTGCTCAGCTGGTTAACCTGGGAATATTAAGGCAATGTTACAATTGCCTCATGTACACAGACAACCCTCTCCTCCTCCCACAAAACACAAATACATGCGAGAGATGCAACTATACGGCCAAACTGGAGGCTGAGCTCTCTCAACATAGGACTGGCAAGACCAGTCAGGAGGAGAAGGTTACCATACACACTATAGACCCAGTCTCACATAGTACCATTACAACCTCAAATCATACACATAAACACACAAAGACATACTCGGAGGCTCTGATCAAAAATCTACCAAAACAACAGAGGCCACCAAAGCAGACACCCAAACAACCACCACCTCAGAACACAACACCTGCAACACATAGACCTCACAGTCAGAGTGTCAAACAGTCACAGCCCTTAAGGCCAAACACAATGCCAGACACACTAGTCATTGGTGACTCCATAGTCAGACACACTGATGTCCCGCTCACCAGACTGAGTAAGGAGAAGGTCACAGTAAGCTGCCTGTCGGGCGCTAGAATCCGCCACATAACGCAAGCACTCAGGTCTCTCAACAGCAGGTACAAATATGACTCAGTCATTGTCCACGCTGGTGTAAACGACCTGAGACGCACCTCCTTGGACTACATGAAAAGAGACATTGAGGAGCTCTCTGATTATGTAGCCCAGGCAGGTATGACCCTGACCTTGAGCAGTATCCTACCTTCACCAAGAATGATGCCACAATACAGAGATAAGATGATCAGCTTTAACAATTGGCTTAAACACTGGTGTCATTCAAAGGGGATCCAGTGTCTGTCTGCCTGGGATGACATGCTGGACAAGCCACGCTGTTGCAAGGGACGGCTTGCACCTGTCACCCTGGGATTCGGATATTGGCAAAGGCTCTTGCCACCCCCATAGTGCCTTTTTAGGCAAGGCTCAAATTCTAAACCTACCACCCTAGAACACAAAAAGGAAAAAACTAAGGGTAATGCTGCTCAATGCCAGAAGTCTAAATCTCAAAATGCACGCACTCGAGGCCCTTCTCAGTATGGAGAACATCGATGTCTGTGCTGTGACAGAAACCTGGTTCAAGGCTCCTGAGAGCACCCCAGCTATCAGGTTTTACCTCATATCATGCGTTCCGCCCCAAAATCCGGACAATACCAAGAAAGGAGGGTATCCATATTCATCAAGGACACCCACACCTCAAGACTGGTGGCAACGCACGATGCATCGGAGACCATCCAGGTGCAATTAACCATAGGCAGGACTGCTCTGCAAATTGTAGCATGTTACAGGCCACCCTCACAAACTCAGGAACCTCACATGGCCTTCCTGAAAACACTAGAGGGGATAAATGTATCACCAAACACCATCATACTAGGTGACTTCAATTACCCTAATATAGACTGGGAACACTACTCAAGCCCAAACACCCTAGCCCAAAAGTTCCTGGAATTCATAAACTCAAATGCCATGGAACAACTAGTCACCATCCCCACAAGAGGAGATAACATACTTGATCTCATCATCACGAACATGGGAGCACAATGTTCAACACCGGAGGTGTACCCCTCACTGGTGAGATCAGACCACAAACTAATCTCGCTGGAGGTCCTCATCCCACCCCCACCTGAAATAAAAAGACCACAGTAAAGAACTTCTCAAAAGCCGACTTCACACTTCTAAAGACTAGTGTGGTCTCCTTTAAGGCCCCGAGCCGGCGGAAAACAGTACTCAAGCCGCTGAATCACTTACAAATGCCTTCTACCAGCACCTGCAGGACTGCATGGATAAGGCAATCCCAAGCAAAACAAAGACTCTTTGTACCAAAGGCAAGCGTCCAGTCTGGTGGACCCCAGCCATAAACAAACTCTACAACAAAAGGAGGAAGCTACTACAAGATAGAGCAAAATCCTTAAAAGGTAAGACACCCTTGATCACTATAAGTAAAAAACTAAGAGCTCTCATAAAATCATCCAAAGCAAATTTCGAGAGAAAAATAGCTAAAGACTCAAAAGACAATCATAAGGCCTTCTTTAGCTATGTTAGAAACCTGGGAGGAAACTCCCAGATATGCTCAGAGCTAGTTCAAAATGATGTGAAGGTTACTGATCCTACAGACATTGCCAACATACTGGCTGACAGGTTCAGTGCAAACTTCTCCCCCCCTCCGGCCCAAAAGGAGAGATATCTATAACAAACAATTGCAGCACCACAAAGATCACCAGCGCCCAAGTGAGAACTGCTCTCTCCAAAGCAAAAAACACAGCATCCATGGGACCTGATGGTGTCCCCGGCTGTGTGCTCCATGAACTCAATGAGGAATTAAACCCACAGCTAGGACAGCTGTTTAATCAAAGTCTTACCTCTGGATACGCACTCCAGGAGTGGCGCACTGCAACTGTGGTACCACTTCACAAAGGCGGTGCCTCCACCGACCCTGGAAATTACCGCCCATTAGCTTGACAAGCCTTATCTGCAAAGCCATGGAGAGGATCATAATGGACCTCATAAATAAAGACATAGGGAATTTGCAGACTTTGGATCCAACCCAGTTTGGCTTTGTCAAAGGCAGATCATGCCTTTTAAACTTGGTTGACTTTTTGAAACAGTCACCAAAGCCATTGATGAGGGAAAGGCAGTCCATACAGCCTACCTCGATCTGGCTAAGGCCTTCGATACAATACCCCACTCGGGTATCATTGAAAAACTCATCAGCTTAAATGTCAACCCATACATCACAAGATGGGTTGCAAACTGGCTGAGTGACAGAACCCACAGGGTCAGAGTTGCTGGCGCCATGTCAGACTCAAAGCCTGTCACAAGTGGTGTCCCACAGGGCTCAGTCCTGGGCCCACTCTTGTTTGGCATCTACTTTTCCAAGTACAAACAAACACAGGAGGGTTATGGCTGACAAAGTTTGCAGATGACTGCAAACTGGGCCATAGTAGAAAACACATCTGATACAGATATCCTTCAGAAGGGTCTCACAGAAACGGATAACTGGTGCCAGAGCCACGGCCTAAAGTTAAATGCCAAAAATGCATAGTCATACCCTTCGGGAAAAACAAGGTTACCCCTAGCTACCAAATAGGTGGCAATCCACTGAGCACAGAAGAAGTTATCAGGGACCTGGGGACCCAGGTTGATAGTAGTCTGTCATTCGACACCCATGTAGCTAAAGTAGTTAGGAAGACCTTCTACATTGCCCACCTTATCATGAAGGGATTCTCATCTAGATCAAGGGAGGTCATAGTCTCCCTTTACTCATCACTCATCAGACCAATGATTGAGTACAATGCCCCATTCGGAATGTATCTGACCCGACACTTGCAGCAGCTGGAGAGGCCACAAAAGTTCCTCACCAAAAGGATAAAGGGTCTCAAAAATCTGTCCTATGCTGCCCGACTGAAAGAACTCCAGCTCTATTCAGTCGCTTACCGCTTGCTCAGAGGTGACCTCTGCCTAACATACAAGGCCATGTCAAACCCAGATTTGATGAATATGCTTCACCTCAAAAAATCTAGATCCATCAGAGCCACAAGGGCGGGAGACTTAAACCTTGACACGGCTATTAATAGGACGTGCTGGAGGGATAGATTCATCACCCAAAGACTCCCTATGCTGTGGAACAAAATACCGGTACATGTGAGGCAGAGCACCTCGCTGGCCTTGTTCAAGAGAAATCTTGACCAATGGATGGGAGATCACAGATATACCCCAGGGATAACCTCAGTGTCACTGCTCGACAGAGGCACAGCAAAATAATGGGTATAGTTCCCCATACTAAAGGGGTGGCGTAAGCCACAAAACGATGGGCTAGGCTTGTAAATGTCCTCGGGCAGATAGCCTAGTATGAACCTATGAACCTATGAACCTATGAACACCACAGACAAACATGCACACTCATACCACAGACAAACATGCACACTCATACCGATGCCCAATCTAGACTGTCCAATCTATCTAACTACATGTCTTCAGAATGTGGGAGGAAAGCAGAGTACCTGAAAACAACACATGCAATCACAATAACGACATGCAGACTCCACAAAGAAGGCACCCCAGCCAAAGAATTGAACTGGAGAACCTCTTGCTGTGAGGCAACAATGCTATCTGCTGTATCCCTCTTTCTGTCTGCAAGTGTGATCCTAGATGCAGTTTTAAACTACTTTATATGACTCTAACCTTTCTAATATTTCTCACACATTGGTTGCTGCTCAGCTCTGTGTGTATACTAGTATCAAGTCTTTCATTTTATTATTTGGCTAGTGATGTTTTGTTAGCAGGGTCCATCATATGCTTCAGTACCAAATAATTTTATTTAAGTTTTTTTATTTTTTTGGTATTGCTACCTATACAGGGATCTGTAGCGTGGCAAGGGCACTGGAAAAGAAGCAAATGCCCTGGGTGCAAAGTGTTAGGGGCATGGTCAAGGGGCTAGTTCTGCATTTTCTTTAAATAAATGCCAGTAGAGAAAAGGCACTTGAATTCAACTTTTTAATTTTTTTTCTTTTTTCATCTTCACTTGAAGAGCTGAGAGATTTGCATTGGCTGAATTTTTGTAGGAAGCCAATCAACTTCCTACAGTAATACAAAGACATTTTTTTTCACTCTTCACTTGAAGAGCTGGGGGCTATTGATTTGATGGGGCATGACTGCTTGAATTAATGTTGTAAACTGGCTTCCTACAGTAATCTAAAGATGTTTCACTTGTAGAGCTGGGAGGTGTGGATTTGGTGAGGTATGATTGGTTAAATTTCTGTATGAAGCCAATCAGCTTCCTATAGTAATATAAAGACATTTTTTTTTCACTCTTCAACTGAAGAACTGGGAGGAGGGGCGTGGATTTGGTGGGGAGTGATTGGTTGACTCCTGCTTCCTACAGTAACCAAAGACTTTTTTTTTCCTCTTCACTTGAAGAGCTGAGGGAGTGGGGAGCAAGTTTCTGGGGCTGGCACAGGGTGCTAGATGAGCCAGCTACGCCTCTGACAGGGATTAATGTACTATACACAAGTTTTCTCCTTACTATGAATGAGGATTAAGCTACTACAAATACATCTTTTCCCACTCTCAGTTACATGTTATTATTCCTATAGGTTACCTCATGATGCTCACATTATCCTGGTTAGCCCTGTTTGCCACTGATAATTGCTTACTCACTGGCCTTTAAAGCTTGCTTAAGCTAAATGTGATAGCTGATTCAGGCTACTATTTGTGTGGAATCATTTCTACAGGACCTATCATAATATCTGTGCTTAATTTACTGTAATTAACTGCTGATTTATATACTATGACTGTTTATGGGTTGTTTCTTCTATTCATATGATCAATGAACCCCCAGTAGTCTTCATATCAAGGAAATCCTCAGTTGTTTCACTGCCTTCACAGTACTTCAATGCTCTACTTCAATCCAGATTCACTCCAACTCATTACTAACAGCATCTTTCTTCTCAGATTCCTCTATTTAAAAACATGACTGGACTTCAGTGCCTATACCTTTATTTGTTCAAACTTTCAGTGATTCCCAGTGTAAGTGCTATTTCAACACCTTACTAGTTGGCTTGTGATTTTTATTCACTGATACGTTTCCTCATTATTTAAAGTTAATTATGCTATACACACACTTGATTGTATGCATTTGCCTGTTTTGTCTGGTTAGACATCAAAAGCTGAGACTGTTCCGATGTAAATACCTATTATCTGGTAAAGTGCTTGCTTTACTTTACAAACTTCCTTTAGACTTTATATGTCACTTTGGAGATGGAAGGTTGGTATTACCTTGCACTGTACAAAGTAGCAACCTTACAATGCTTTTCCTTTATGGCTTGTTACTGTGTTTGTCACTGAAAATGGTCCATAGACCAATACGTGCTTGGCAAACAATCAAATAAAAACACATACACAGACAGACAGACACATACACACACAAATATGTATTATACTGTATACTGTGTGTGTCAGTGTGCATCATCTATCTGCCTCTCTCGCTCACTTGCGCGCACGCTCTCTACACACACACACACACACACACACATACATTCAAATCACCACAGGCAAAATCCCATACCACTTCCTTGCATGCTATAGGTCCCATCTCTGACTGAGGAAACCCATAGCATGTATTTATTAATGGCTACTTTACCCCACTACTAACTGGGAACCCTATACAACACCAAACATACAGCACAGAGATTCCTGGATTTTGTAAGTACAAACTCCCTGGACCAGATTGTCAATATTCCACCCAGGAGTGCAAACATACTGGATCTGGTCCTCATTAATATGGGACATTGCTGTACACCTCCTAGTGTAATGTCAGACCACAAAATGGTTTCCATTGAAGTAAAAATAAAACCTGGAACCCCACGCTAACCTTGCAATACTCAAACTACTCTAAGGCTAACTTACTACTATTAAGTGATAACCTGGAAAAATTTCAAGTCCTCATAAACCCTGGGAACACTGCTGTCTGCAAATAACTCTAAGGACAAATAAAGTCTCCCAAAGCCAAATCTGAGGAACATTTGGCATCCGAGGCCAAGGACAATCACACAGCATCCTTTACCTACATCAGCAACTTCAGAGGTAATACACAATTAAGTGCAGGGTACACTGTTAATGGCGCCAACTATACTGAATAAAAAGACATAGCAAATACACTGGTCAACAAATGTACCCTTCTCTCCCCCTCAACCTTCCCTCAGAAAAAAAAACATCAAATGTAACTCCCCCTGCTACCACTAAGGAACATGTCCCTTAATGCTTTCTCTAAAGTCAAAAATGCCTTCTAAACAGCATGAAACATGACCTATCAGACCCCCTGGAACTGCTATTTT
The DNA here is from genome assembly GCF_019279795.1 of Protopterus annectens. NCBI lineage: Eukaryota > Metazoa > Chordata > Ceratodontiformes > Protopteridae > Protopterus > Protopterus annectens. Next base: position 852,290,766 of record NC_056730.1, read on the forward strand.
ACTGCAGCCTCCAAACAGTCTTTATGTCTTATGAATAGAGAACAGCAGCAGTCATCCCTCTGCACAAAGGTGAGTCATCTACAGACCCATAAGTCTCACTAATCTCGTATGCAAAGCCATGGAGAGAATTATCATGGAAATGATCCATAATGCAAAGGATATCTCCAGACACTGGACCTAGCCCAATATTGTTTCCTCAAGAACTGTTCATGCCTACTCTACCCAGTGGACTTCTTTAAAAAGGTCACCAAAGAAATGGCTGAGGGCAAAAATCATTTACACTGCCAATCTTGACCTTAGCCAAGGTATTTGACACAGTACCCCACTCAGGTGCTGTTGACAAACTCAAGAGGTTAGGTATTACCCCTTATGTCACCTGGTGGATAGCCCAATTCAACTGTAACTTGGACAACTGGATGGGAAAAAGGAACTTCATCCCTGGTTTGGCACATATGTCACTTAATGGACACAGGCAGTCTGTAAATGGTTCATCTCCCAGGCCCCTGCTTGTAAATGTTACATCTCCCAAGCGCGTGTTTACACTTATTAAAGGTACTAAAATGGCTCTTGTGGTCATTAGCCTAGTAAACACCTATGAATATATATATATATATATATATATATATATATATATATATATATATATATATATATATATATATATACACATACAGAGAGAGTGAGAGAGAAATCAGCTGTGCCATTTCTACAGTAGTACTGTCTACTACCATACTGTACATATTATTTCTCTCAGTGTATTAAAGATTGCACCTTCATTAATCATATCTCTTCTAATTTTATTCATTTTTTCCTCTACAGTACATCTGTTTCTGTACACCTTCTCTTAAATCCAGTCTTTAAATAAAGCATAGGCATAACATGTGTTACCTTTCCAGCCTAACCCCTTCTGTATTACTTTCAAGCAGAAGTACCTTAGCTATGTGAAATGAAACAATTAAAGATTATTTATGAAAATTTCACATACTTTATCAGTAATACACAACTATTACTCCATGCACAACAATCACTGGCAAGTTAACATGTTTTATGACAAAACCACTGATTACCTTATTGGCTGCATCTAAGTTGCAGTTTGCATCACAGAGGGCCATCACAATACCCATGACTCCATCTTTGCAAGCAATATGCAGTGAGGTGTTTCCATGACGATCCTGGAAGTCTACAAAGCATCCTTGACTCAGGAGGTATTTGACTACTTCCATCTGACACCTTCTTACAGCAAGATGCAAGGCAATATGGCCATCCTTAAGAGAAAGTAAAATATTTGTTATACATTGAACCTGCATTTCTCAATAACATTTGCAAATGAAACTAAAGATCAGAAAGAAAATGTCTGTGTGTGTCCATGTGTATGTATGTATATATATATATATATATATATATATATATATATATGTATGTGTGTGTGTGTGTGTGTGTACATATGTGTGTGTGTGTACATATATATAGTTTTATATATATATATATATATATATATATATATATATATATATATATATATATATATATACAGTCAAGACAGAAAAGCACCAGTCTTTAAGCCATTCAGCATTAAGATATCAGCATATTTCTGTTGCAGATTCTTACATTATATTCACATTCAGACTGCCAGATGAACTTCTCTCTAGTCAGTAAAAAGCCTCTATGGCATACAGAAATATAGCTCACCCTTATTTACTCATTTTTTTTTGCCCAGGCAGTCTATTAGGCACAAGTACTTCTTGATAAGGATAAGCCAGAAGGAGTGTCAAATGAAATGATTTGCTCAGCCATAAAGTAAGCGAGTGATCTGACAGAATATAAATACATACCTACAGGATGAAACTCTTTTTAACGCCTCATAAGGATTGCTTTACCAGAGATCCACCTGATAAAGGATCATGTAAATCAGACAAACGATCACTGGTTATGAATCACTTAATAAAAGTGACACATTAAATTTCTTAGGACCAAGTTACCAACCAATCTAGAAAAGCGGTAACTGTGCTTCACAGCTCTTATAGGTTCACAGGTGTGTACTAGGCTAATGGCCCTACAGCCTTTACAAGCCTAGCCCATATAAGTGCCCTGGCATCGTGCTGCCCGATGTTAGTTCCCAGTGCCTCAAGCACAGCCACTGGAGTGATCCCCGGGGTGAACTTTCTATTACCCATCCACTCATCAAGACGTCTCTTGAACAGGGACAGCGAAGTGCTTTCCATGACATGTACGGGAAGTCTATTCCAGAGCATGGGCAGTCTCTAGGTGAGGAACCTGTCCCTCCAGCATGTTCTGCTGATTGTGGTAATGAGGCTGAAGTCTCTGGAGCGTGTGGTGTGGAGGGATTGGGATTTCTATAGATGTAGCATTTCTAACAGAGCTGGGTCAGATATGGCTTTGTAAACCAAACAGAGATCACCTCTAAGCAGGTGATATGAGACACAAAATAACTGGAGTCTTCTGAGTCTATCCATGTAGGACATGTGTTTAATGCCTAGGATCCTCTTCATGAGGTACTTCTGTGGCCCTGCAACTGTAGCAGGTATCTAGTGAGGTACATGCCAAATGGGACATTATGCTCGATGACTGGTCTAATGAGGGAAGAGTAGAGAGAGATGATGACCTCTTTCTTCCTGGATGCAAAATACTTGGTAATGAGATGTGCCACACATAAGGAGTTTGTGACCATAGTGGCAATGTGGTGGTCGAAGGAGAGGTTGCTGTCAACCTGCGTCCCCAGATCTCTTATAACGCCTTCAGCGTTCAGCGGGCTCCCATCGATGTGGTAATTAGTGGGAGCTGAGTTTTTACCAAAGGGGATGACGATGCACTTTTTGGCGTTAAGCTTAAGGCAATGGTTTCAACACCAGTCATTGGTCTCACTGAGGTCTTTCTGTAGGATGTCTACATCACTTGGGGAGTTAATAATGGCTACCAACTTGAAGTCATCTGTGAACTTGGTCAGCCAGAGTCCCTTTGTGTTGACCTGGATTTCTGAGAAGTAGATACTGAACAGGAGAGGACACAGGGCCACTCCCTCGAGGACTCCACTCATGACTGGTCAACAGTCTGACTTGGAGTTCGCTACTTTCACACTGTGTGTTCTATCTGTAAGCCAATTTGCAACCCACCTAGTGATAAAGGGGTTGATACCTAGTTTGGTAAGTTTATCAATAATTCCCAAGTGAGGAATGGTATCACAGGCCTTGGCCAGATCGAGGTAGACTGTATGCACCACGTTGCCCTCCATCCATAGCCCTGGTGACTGGCTCAAAGATGTCAACCAGGTTGAGCAGGCATGATCTCCCCTTCACAAAGTCAAACTGCATGGGGTCCAGAATTTAGAGATTTCCTATGTATTTGTTAATCAGGTCCATGATAATGTGCTCCATAGCTTTACATACCAGACTTGTCAGGCTAATGGGGCGATAATTCCCAGGGTCTGTAGTTGCTCCCCCATTATGGAGAGGGATGACTGTAGCAGTGCACCATTCGGTAGGGACAAAACCTGAGGTGAGGCTGTGACTGAACAGGGCACACAGATGTGGTGCCAGTTCGCTTTGTAGTTCATGTAGAACACAGCCAGGGATATTATCGGGTCCCATGGAAGTTGTATTCTTGGCCTTGGACAATTCAGATTAAACCTGTGCTGCAGTAATGTTTGGTGCCTGGCATTCTTCCGGTATTGTGATTGGTTCTTTATGGGGAGGGGGTAAAGTTGGCACTCAATCTGTTGGCCAGTAAGTTGGCAATATCTGCTGGCTCACAATAGGAGGTACCATTGTGCAGTAACTCAGAGCAAATCTGGGTATTGCCGTGGAGGTTCTTGATATAACTATAAAAGGCTTTGTGATTGTTTTTAGTGTCTGCCGCAATTCTGCCTTCATAGCTGGCTTTAGAGGATTTGATGAGAGATCTCAACTTTTTGTTGAGGCTAATAAGGGAGTTTTTCCAGTCCTGGGATTTCACCTTTTTCTGCAACAGTTTCTTCCTTCTGTTGTAGAGTTTATTAATGGCAGGGCAAACCAGATTGGCTTCCTTTCTTTGGAGAAGAGCGTCTTGGTTCTGTTTGGGTATGGCTAGTTCCATGCATTTATGTACATGTTTGTACAGAGCATTGATGTATGATTCGGCAGTCATGCAGCTATTTCCATTGGCATGTGTGCCATGAAGTTAGCCACCTCTGTTTTTAGGAGTCCAAAGTCAACTTTGGAGAAGCTTTTCAAGGTGGTTACCTTTGCAACGGGTGTGGGTGAGATGTGGACTTCCATGGTGATTAATTTATGGTCAGATCTGACCAGGGAGGGATTGACTATTGGTGTAGAGCAATGGTTGCCCATGTTAGTAATAACCAGGTCAAGGATGTTGCTTCCTGTAGTGGGGGTCAGAATGAGCCGGTCCAGGGCATTAGAACTGATGAATTCCAAGAAGCGTTGGACCAGTCTATTGATGCTTGAGTAGTTTTCCCAATTGATGGAGGGGTAGTTGAAGTCTCCTAGTATGTGAGTGTTGTGTTGGACCTTGACAGATTCCAGGGTGCTTAGGAATGTGGAGTGAGAGTCTAGGGACATGGTTGGGGAGCTATAGCAGGTTATGATCTGGATCGCCGTCTTACCCAATGTTAGTTGTACTTGAAGTATCTTAGATGCGTTATGCTGGGATACTAGTCTGGAGGTGTGCATATCCTTTATGAATATGGAGACACCACCGCCTTTGGAGCTTCAGTCCATGTTTCGGTGCCCAAAGTTGTGGAATGTGTTAAAGCTGGGTAGCACATGGGTGCTTTCTGCCACCCTAAACCAGGTCTCCGTTACAGCACAAATGTTGATGTTTTCCATTTTGAGGAGTGCTTCAAGCAAGTGCATCTTGAGATTTAGACTTCTAGCATTGAGCAGCATGACCCTCAGATTGCATTTATTTATAGCTGTTACGGTGGTAATTTGATCTTTGGAATACTGCCTAAAAAGGCACTATAGGGGTGGCAAGAGCCTTAGCCAGTACCCGGAAACCCAGGGGTGACAGATGTAGGCCATCTCTGGCAAAGCATCGAGGTCTGTCAATCATGTCTTCCCTAGCAGACAGATACTGGATCCCCTTAGAATGAAACATGAAACTTAGCCAATTATTGAAGTCAATCATTTTTTGTTTGTACTGCAGTATCATTCTGGGTGACGGTAGGATACTGCTCAGGGTTAGTGTCATACCTGCCTGGGTCACATAATCCGACAGCTCCACCATGTATCTTTTCATGTAGTCCAGGGAGGTGAGTCTCAGGTCATTTACACCTATATGGACAATGACAGAGTCATACTTGTACTTGTTGTGGAGTGACCTGAGTGTGTGTGATATGTGTCGGATTCTGCCACCTGATAGACAGCTGACTGTTACCTTCTCCTTATTCAACCTAGTGAGTGGCACATCTGTGTGCCTCACTATTGAGTCACCTAAAATTAGTGTATCAGGCAAGATGTTTGGCCTTAGGGACTTAGGTTGAGGGGCACACTGTGGAGGTGAACTATGTGTCCTGTGGTTTGTGCTGTGTTGTGGTAGTCAAGTGTGTTTCTGTCTTGGAGGTATCTGCTGTTTTGGTAAATTTCTATTGAGAGCCTCCTCGAAGGTGGGTGTGTAGTTTGTGTTTTTATGTGAGAGCTATGATAGTGGGTGTTCTGGACGGCTATGTATTCCATGTGGTGTGATGCAGATGTTGACCTTCTCCTCTTGACCCGCTAGTCCGGTCTTGGCTGGAGAGTGCATAGCTTCCAATTTGGTGAGAGGAGAGGGCTGTCTGTGTACATGAGGCAGTTGCTACACTACCATAGAATGCCCAAGTGCACCAGGTTAATAGGAAAAAGCACAGGAAACTGCTCTTTAATCATGCCAGGAGGGGTGGTCTTAACTAAGTATTGGAGCTATTTCTGTGAAGAACAACTAGTGCTGATGGCACTTAGGTGTGCTACAATAATTGCTACAAAAACCTGTTGAAGATACCAAGCAGTCCTGGATACAACAAATCTGTATCTGGACTAGACTATTCACAGCAGGGGTGTCCAACCTTTTGGCTTGCCGGGGCTGCATTGAGTGAACAGAAATTGTCTTGGGGCCACATATAAAATATATCATATAGTTAACTCTTTCGCTGCCACATGAGGCCAAAGTCGACCTCCTGACTGTAATGTAGGTGCATTTGAACAATTAATAAATGTAATGAATGCCTAATATTTGCCTTAAAATTCTAATTCTCATTCTGATTTTAATTCTCTAATCTAACAGTTAACTCTAACATCTTAGTTAATATATAGATTTTTTTAACAAATAAACAGATATTCACCACAGCACTTACATTTCTCACTGGGAAAACCACTCCAGCAGTCCATCTACATACAGTGTCAACATTAGCAGTCCTACAATACTATAATCCACAAAAATAAGCCAACAAATTTGCAATAAAGTAAAGAATTCACATTACTGACTTAATAAAACAATTCTGAATAAGCTACAAGAGGGTCTCACCCAAACAAATGACTGGTGCCAGAAACATGGCCTCAAGCTAAATGCCAAAAAATGCACAATCATCCCCTTTGAGGAGAGTGATGTCCCCACAAATTATCACATTAATAACAATATTGTAAGCACGCAATCAGTCGTGAGATGCTTGGGCACCCAGGTTGATAGAGACCTGACTTTTGACCACCACGTTTTCTCCGTTGTACAGAAAGCTTTTTACATGACCCACCTCATTAGTAAGGGCATCTCATCCAGGGACAAGGGGGTCATAACATCCCTGTATTCTTCCTTTACAAGAACAATTATTGATCGCAACACCCCTTTTGGCACGTGCCTCAGCAAAACACCGTGCCAAAAGAAGACTACAACCATTTCTGACAAAAAAGGTCAAAGCACTGAGTTAATTTAGTTATCCAAACAGACTAAAAAGCTTCTTGCTTTCCTCTGTCTTTCACTGGCTACTATAAATTTCATCACTGGCTTGCTTTCCAGGCTAAGAAAGATCCTGCCTTAAGAGATTTTCTCCACCTCAGAAATACTGGTTATATTTAAAAGACACGCTACAAAGACCACAGCCTTCACTGCAACATAAACAAGCCACTTTGTATGGACAGGTTCTTGACACAAAAACTTTCAGCTTCTGTAAAAATCTCCACTCATTATCAAACAATGTAGTTCAACAACACTACAACTGGATGGATAGCCATGAATGCACTCCTTAAGTAAGTAGCATAGCCTTCATCAAACCGGAAGGAAAATCCACATACTAAACTTTCCCAGCTGGATGGCTAAGATCTAATATTGGTTACTCAAGTCAACTTGTCTAAGAAGAGGGGCCTATTTAACTAAGAATTCCATTTGCAAAAATATATTCAGTATATATATTAAATCTCTCTCTCTCTTACACACACACACACACACACACACACACACACACACACACACACACACACACACACACACAGAAAAGGAGCCCCTACTTGTAAAATAGGCAACCTCAGTAATCACATAACACAGTCTCACTGATTGAAATTGTCTGGAAGTCAAAATATCTGAAAAAAAAATTATAACAGAAATGGATTCCTCCATGCAATTTCCCACCACCAAAAGGACCATCAATAAATCAACAAATAACTGCTCAGCAAAAATTAAATCAATAAGAAATCTATAAACTCTCTAAGATCATACTACATACTGGAGTAAACATATAGCTTCCCTCCAAACTAAAGCCATTTGACATTCAGACATTTTAATTTGTGCAGCAGTTATTCACAGACTGACCGTTTACTAAGCTGTAATGCTGACCATCGCTTTTGAAAAAACATATCCCCACACTTTGTCAATAGCTCAAAGTGAAGAAAGGATTACTTTTTTTTGCTTATTATGTATTTATTTAATTTTGGAAAACATCTTTAAAACTGTTAAATTGATCACACACCCAGAAACAAAGAAAAGTTATTGTGATAAGTAAGCCACAGAAGACTGCTGCAAGAAATCAGTCACAGCACACCATGCTTACGTCCGAACCAATGAAGCATACCTGTCAATTCCAAAAGAATTAAAGTAGTGTAATAAGAAAGTTATTTGCAAGGTTACGTGGCAGTTTATATTGGAAATAAAAAGACGCTCTGTTTCCCATAATTATGCTGAAAAGTCTTCCAAGGTAAATACAACCTTCTGATTTAGCATGGAACCATACCTCTCAACCTTAGAGCAAGAATTCTGGACAAAGCGACAAATACAATTGGGACACAGGCCCAAAAATAGTTATGCATCACAGACACCATTGAAACAAGTGCAGCTGCAAACATTATACATTACGCATAATGTTTCTATCCCATTATTGTCAGTTAAACATTACATGGCTCATTCAATCCTGCCTTCTTTTGCAACAAAGAAAACCATACTTTGAAATGACAAATCCATTAAAAATAATAAAACACATTGGCTCCACATCCTGCAACTTCCTACCTGCAAACAACCACAGAGCTTTCACTGAAACTAGGTCTGCTTATTTCCAAAGAATGACACCTCTCTCTAATTAAGTCTAATGGTATACAATCTACCAGGATCTGGGCTACCTGAAATAAATTAAATTATGGTCTGTCAATTGCAAGTGCACTTTGTTTAATTAAACTACATTTCAAAGCCCACTTGCTGTATTTTTTCAGTAACATCCCAATATCCATTTCCAGGTCACTTTACAAGACATTGGCAGTGGTAGACATAGCATCTTCCAGATCTCTACAGGACCACACTCATACTGCTAACATTGTCCATTAAATGTAAATATCCATCCACTGTAAATGGCAAGAAGCTATGTCTTAAAAAATCTATTTTTGGCATTCCTAGTAACCAAGTATCAGGTTTTGAAACAAAGAAACATATTCTCCACAGTTTGTAAGTCTCTAACTTTAATAATCATCTACTACTGCAGTACTCCCAACACAAACACACACATACACACTAAAACCCCAACATTTAAAAAATGACATTGTGCCCACTTGATTTGCCAGTATTGATGATCCACCAAAGATATGCTTACTGTTGTCCAATCTACCACTGCTTAGAACCCACCAATGACAAGACAGTACTGGGTGATTTTTTTGTTTGTCAAAAAAACAATAAACTTTATATGCTACAGTCCCACATTACTCAATCCATTACTGACCCATTAACCCTAGGCTGCTGTCTCCTTCTTAATCCCTGGGACTGCATTACCTTGGATGACTACTTTTATTTCCTAAGCAAAAGACACAAATTGGAAGAGGAGGCAAAAATCCACACATTCTTCGAAAATCCATACAGTTGAGAGGTATGATTTCATATTCAATACAACACTCTCCCTATCAGAAAAGCTGCAATTTAATGAAAGTGTACTTTTAATGTAGGATGCATTTGTGAGCTAACTTTTTTTGTATGTTAACCCCTTTGTGCACGTGTCTCTCTCTGTCTCTCTGTCATGCACACATAAACACACACACACACTTCTACTTTCACGCACACAAACATTCTGCTTTCATGCATGCACTCACTCACACCATACTTACCTATTAACAAGGTTAAGTGCTGTGTCTTTAAAAGGCAATGGCAGCAAATCCATAGACGAGTCCCTCTTCAGCAAGAACACACACATTGATTCTTTGGCACAAAATAATGGCGCAAACACAAAGACCCTTCTTTGGCACAAAAAAATAAAAACTAGAAGGATGCTTTGGTGCATGCGCACACCGATGTTAGAGTTACAGGTCACGGCCGCGAAAAACACAACAAAAAAGTGTTTTGGGGTATGCGTACATGAATGTTGGAGTTAGAGGTAGAGGGCCGCATGGCAGAGCTCTGAGGGCCGCAGGTTGGACACATCTAATTTACAGGAAAGGTGGGAAACAAGCTTAGAACTTTTTTTTGTTTTTTTTTTTTGTTTTTGTTTTTTTTTTTACAGAAAAGTAGCTAAAGCAGCAGTAAAAACATTTCAAATGCAGTGCAAGTTAGCACTTGAGTGTGTAGCAATATTAAAGCAAATACAGTTTAAATAAATGCAATTAAATAAAAAAATGACTAAAAGCAAGCACAGAAAGCAGTAAATTAGGAAAAATCAAAATGGAGGCACTTAAGAGTATCAGAAAAAAATAGCAGCAAATATACAAATAATTTAGTCAAGCATAACACAGTGCAGAACTCTGAACAGTTAAAAAGTACCAAAAAATATACTTATCAGCTCTATATTTCCAGATTGTTTGAGAAGCACACTCAGTCAGAACACAAGGAGATTCTAGCTATGGCAGATTCTAGCAAAGTGTTTTTGTTTTTCAAGTGGAAATAGAGAAGGGAGGAATATAAAATAATTCAAGGTTAAGAAACTAAGTGGGTTGGGCCTTCTCAAATGTTCTCTCTGTATTAGGTAGAATGAGCTGATGACACCAGACTGGGAGGAGTGTCTCAGATCAAATTTACAGTAGGGGAGGGCAACTGCAAAGCCACCAAGTATAAAAACAAGACATCAACAGGGAGGAAGGGTGGGAAACTATATTACAGCTACTAGCTACACTACTGTATACAGAAAACACTACAGAAATGTTCATCATAGCAGAAAAACAGCAGTGAGCCACTAAATGAAAGTTTTAAACAGATAAAGGAGCAAGGAGACTCTATCAAGCTCTTCCAGCTCAGCTCTTACCAAGTTATCTAAAGTACAGAATAAAATTAAATAAAATTAAAATAAATTTTTATTAAAAAATTGTGGTTAGGGCCAAACTAAGCTAAAAATGTGCCTCACAGTCTCACAACAAAAATACATTCATCTAGTTTTGGAACTATATGGTAACTATCTTAATGTTGTTTCTAATTAAATCATGATGCTGGTATCTGTATAACTACATATCTGAAGTAGTTTAATTCATTTGATCTTCAACCTGTGTGATACGGATCCATATCGGATCTGAGCCGGCAACTTTGTTAGCATTAGCTCCAAGCTCCAAGCTCCTCCACTTACCCATAATACACCTCCACTGCCTTCCATCCCCAGATCTCGATTGCCGTGATTTGATTCAAAATCATGTCTTCTGAGCTCCAACTAGCAATGGATTTAAAACTTCTTGTGAGTAGTTACATTTTTCTAAACTTTGCAGTTAGTGTTAGTATAGGTCCCCTTTCTCCTCCCTTTGCTTGGTGCATCAAGTGTTAGTGCTTTTAGATAGTTAGAGTACTTTGTTCTGGCTGTAGGTAGTTGCTTCCCCTCCCCTCATCAGTGTTTTCTGTAGACAAGTGTGGTGAGTGGGTGTGTGTGCGTTTGCTACTTAGAAAGATATTGCCTGTCTTTTTTTCCTAAGGCTATCTTTCTGTTATTTAGAGTGGCTGAAAAGCTTGTTTTCAAGTGCTGCACAGCGTGTGGCCATAAGCTATCCCCAGCGGATGGCCACACACTGTTCGTTTTGTGCTTGAGTGTGGCCCACCTGAGTGTGGATTGTAATATTTGTGCAGGCTTCAACCCCGGCGCCCTAAAGGATAGGAAGGCCAAGTTGGCCCTCAAAGGTCTTTTTCCTCCTTCCGACTCTCTTTCCTCGTCTTCAGTCACAGCGGCTGCTGTGACCGCCTCTCCCTCCTCTCTCCCTCTGGCTTCTCCTCCCTCCCAGGTTGGGACTCAATCTCCAGCAAAGCTTGTGGTAGTGGAGCAGAAGAGAGGTAGAGGAAGGGAGAGAGTCTCGAAGATGAGGGAAAAGAGGAAGAGGTCCCCGGACCTCGCTTCTCAGAGCAAGACAGCACGGATCTGTGACTCCCCTAGGCTCCGGTCCCGGAGCCGGAGGAGACATGTCCAGCCTCTCGGGCCTCGTTGCCCCAACCCATCAGGTTGGAGTCCATGGCCTTGTCACGGTCCACCCGCTCCTTGTCCGATATGGATCTGGATAAGATGATGAGGCGCTTTATCTGTACACAGATCCAGATGGGGGTCTTGCCAGCCCCCCCCCCTCCCTCGGGAGCTCACTTCCTTTCTTTCAATCCATTTCTCCTTATCTGATCCGATGTTTGGGTTCAGAGTACTCAGATCCAAGGTTGGCCTTGGTCTGGGGGTCAGCACCAATGGTGCCTGCTTCCTCGATGCCGACAGCTGCCTGGAACGCTTCGGATTGACTAGCTTGGATCTGAGCCACTCTCAGAGCTGGAGCTTGGGTGTCGGAACAGAGGGAGGGTAACATTTTTTATCAGCTCCGACCTTGTCGGGCCCGGTTCCCTCCCTCGGAGCTCCGTCCACCTCAGGCCCAGCACCGATTCTCGCATTGGACCCGGGGAGACAGACCTCCTTATTGGTTACTCATGAGATTCGCTCTCTGGCATTTGATGTGGTAGAAAGGGTTCTCTTCCTCAGATCGAGACCACTGACCACCCCCTCGGACTCCTCCCAGACCCCATCGGCTCTGTCTATGGTCCCCATCATCTTACCAGAGGGATAGCCCATGCTCGAAGAGCACAGGGCAGTTCTCCCCAAGGAACAAATTACTTGCGAGTTCCCTCCAGAGAGCCCCACCGGAGATGTGCCTCACAAGCATACGTGCAAGAGGAGGCAGCTGGACTCTCCCAAGTCCCTCACCGAGGACACGGACTTAGATGATGGAGCATGGAAGGAACTGGACACCATGGAACCTATCCCGAAGCGACCTGATAAAATCCTAAGCCCCCCCCATAGATAGGCCATCTTGGAATAAGAGCTCCCCCGTGGACGCCATGGTGGTAGCAGTGGCCACTAAGAAAGAACTTGCCCAGGAGAGTTCCTCAGTCCACCCTCCTGAGCAAGAGTCGTGGATGATAGACCACCTAGGGAAGCGGTTGCATGCTTCAGCTACCTTCTCGATTAGGGCGCTGAATTACTTGGCCCATGTCACCAGACTCCAAAGCAACCTAGTAAAGGAGCTGGAAGAGTCTCTCCCCAAGTCCATGTCGCAGGAGGACAAGGCTTCATTCTCCGTGAGGATGGCCACCTTAAAAGCAGTATCTAACACGTCCAAGCGACTCCTCTCCCATGCTACGGAAGGAGCGGCTAGGGAGGCTGGGGCTGGCGTGTCCATGAGGCGTAATGCCTGGCTCAGGTTATGTCAGTTTTCCAAACCCTTCAAGGCGTCATTTGCCAATGCCCCTTATGACGGCTCTACACTCTTCGGTAAGACCATCAAGGAGACAATAGTCCACAGTGAGAAGGACAGGAAGACACTGTTTGCCATCGGGATCTGCTTCTCTAACCCTCAAAGGTCCTTTTCCCGGTACCACAGAGGGCAAAAGAAGATGTGGTTCTGGAAGTCACAGTATTCCCGGGACACTCAGGGCTCTTCTTCCCCTAGAGGCAGAGGGGGACAGAATGGATGCCGGCCCAGAGGCAGAGGGAGTCCATGGAACTTCGGGTCTCAAGAACCTTTCTCGGACAGATACAGGCAGCAACCCTGAGGGGTTACCCGACTGCTCTACTCTGGAGGCAGTCGGAGAACGATTGTCCTTGCACCCAGTGGCATAGGAGTCCATAACAATGGACCGCTGGGTGTTTCAAATCATATCCAGAGGATACTCTATCCCCTTCATGGGTTCCCCCATATCTCCCAGACACCTTCCGGACGTACCATCCACACAAAGGGAGGCAGCAGCACAAAACATTTCCAAGCTGCTAGGAAAACGAGCCATGAAATCCATCCCCCCAGATCAGTCCAGATGGGGCTTCTACTCCAGGTTCTTTTTGTTGCCAAAGAAAACAGGGGACTTAATGCCCATTTTGGACATCTCTACCCTGAACCTGTCAGTTGCCAAAGAGAAGTTCCGGATAGTCACATTACAGTCCATCATGCCGTACCTGCAAGAAAGTGACTGGATGCACTCGTTAGACCACTAAGATGCTTACTATCACATAAAAATGCACAGAAGCTCCAGGGGGTTCCTCTGCTTCTGGCTAGGAGTCAATCATTACCAATTTTGAGCCCTACCCTTTTGTCTCACCACAGCCCCCAGCATGTTTACCAAAGTGATGGCAATTTGTAGTGGCTCACCTGAGGCTTCAGGGGATTCAGGTCTATCCGTACCGGGACGATTGGCTCCTCACTGCTCCCACCAGGCTTCTACTTTCCCAAACCAGGGATTATTTCCTGACACTTGCCCTGCATTTGGGGATCACAATCAACACATCCAAATGTCTCCTAGACCCTGTACAGGTGATAGACTACATTGGTGCCAGGACAGATACTCTTCAATGCAAAATATTCCTGACCTCGGAGAGAGTTCAAAACCTGAGGATTCATGTCTCCCTGATCTACCATTGTCATCTTCCAATGGCAGAATCAGTGTTGAGGGCTCTGGGATCGATGGCGGCGACCATAACTCTTCTCCCGTGTGCTCAGTTACACATGAGGATTCTACAGTGGACTCTAGCTGTTCAATGTTCCCTGTTGGAACTGCCACTGACATATCCAATTCAACTCAGTCGAGTATGTCAGTCGTCCCTCTTAATGTGGATGAGCTCTCCGGACATTTTGGAGGGACGACCCTTTGTTCCAGCCCCAGCCCAAGCCACAATGACAACGGATGCCTCCCAACTCGGGTGGAGGGGTGGCATTTTTCGCACAGGATAGTCCAAGTCCTGTGGTCCCCCATAGAGACCAGCTTGCATATAAGTATCCTCGAGATGATGTCGGCCCTTCTAGCACTGCAGGCCCTTCATGCCTTTCTTCCTCTGGGAATGATTGCAATTCAGTCAGACAACATGTCAGTGGTCTGGTATATCAACAAACAGGGAGGGATCAGATCTTACCCCCTTTGTCACGAGGCCATGAGAGTGTGGGAATGGGCTATCTCCATCAGTCGCTTTCTCATCGCAACGCATATTCTGGGACGGTCTAATATCCTAGCGGACAGGCTAAGTCAGACCATTCTGATGCCTTACGAGTGGTCTCTGAATCTGTCAGTAGCAAAACAGATCTTCAGCAAGTGGGGTCAACCTTGCTGCGATCTCTTCGCATCTCCTTCCAACACAAAGTACAGGAAGTTTTTCGCTCTGAACACCCTGCCGGGGGAGTCCCCCAGAGAAGCTCTAGTTCATGCTTGGCCTCCCGGTCTTCTGTATGCTTACCCTCCTGTACCTCTCATTCTGAGGTTTCTACAGAAAGCTCGTTGACTCGGGAGCAAAGTGATCCTCATTGCCCCATTCTAGACCTCGCTAGGTATGGTTTCCCTTCCTTTGGTCTCACCTTCTCACTCCGCCTTGGATCTTAGATCCCATTCAGGATTTAAATTCACACCCCTCGGGGGGTGCCCCATCTGAGTCTGGACAGCCTGAAGCTCACAGCTTGGCTGCTCCAGTTCCCATGATTGCTAGGACTCCCGGACTATCCTCCTCAGTAAGATCTATTCTGGTAGCTGCTCATAAGTCTTCAACCAGGATGGTTTATCGCAGCAAGTGGAAAAGTTTTTCTTTTTGGGCCTCTCAGAGAAGTTTAGACCCTTTCACTGCTCCTATTTCTGCCATTCTTGATTTTCTAGCTATTTTTCAACACGGAGCTAGTTCTTCTACTGTCAAAGTTCAGTTGGCTGCCATTTCTCATTTTCATGTAGGCGAGAATTCTGCCTCCTTAGCCTCTTCCAGACTGTGTAAAGCCTTTATCAAAGACACCTTTTTGTTATGCCCCCCAGTCAAAGATCCTGTTCCCCCGTGGGACCTTACTGTGGTCCTTCAAGCTTTGGTCGCTCCGCCTTTCGAACCTGCCGCGTCTGCAGATCTAAAATTTTTATCTTGGAAGACAGCCTTTCTGGTGGCTATTACCTCTGCAAAAAGGGTTTCAGAATTACAGGCCTTGTCCATCAAAATTCTGTACATGCTTTTTCACAAAGATAGTGTTTCCCTTCGAACCAATCCATCTTATCTTCCTAAAGTGGCATCATCAGTCAATATCAATCAGTCTATCAATTTGCCTGTGTTTTTTCCTAATTTTACGAACAAGATGGAATACAAACTCCACATGTTGGATGTTCATAGACAGTTACAATTCTATTAACACAGGACAAAAAATTTCCGTAAATCCAATCAATTGTTTGTATCCCTCTATAAACCCTTTTTGGGGAAACCTATCTCCAAGGTCACTATAGCTAGATGGATTTCTTCATGCATCCTGCAGGTCTATAAGGACAGAGGCATGTCTCCTCCAGGTCAGGTGAAAGCTCATTCCACTAGGTCCATGGCTATGTCTGCGGCCTTTTGGTCTAGAGTGTCTTTGGATGATATTTGTTCTGCAGCTACTTGGTCCTCATCTCACACGTTTATTTCTCATTACAAATTGGATTTGACTTCCAGAAGGAGAGCATCCTTTGGTTCTGCTGTGTTCCAGAATATTCTTCCATGAGGGCCTCCCAGGAGTTTAGTAGCTGGGGCCTCTGTCCCACAGGTTGAAGATCAAATGAAGTAAACTACTTCAGATAAAGAAGTTATGCATGCACCATAACATTCCATCTGAGTAGTTGTACTTCATTTGTCTTCAACCGTCCCTCCCTCCTTCCCCCGGACCTTGGGGTATGATCAGCCTACGGGCTGCAGTACATGTCACAAGTAAATCTTCCAGGTTGGGGTCTCAGTATAAGTTCAGCAAACTCAATCTGAGGATGGAAGGCAGTGGAGGTGTATTATGGGTAAGGGGAGGAGTTTGGAGCTCGGAGCTGATGCTAGCAAAGTTGCCAGCGCGGATCCGATATGGATCCGTATCCCACAGGTTGAAGACAAATGAAGTACAACTACTCAGATGGAACGTTATGGTGAGTACATAACTTCTTTTTCTATCCACATCTCTCAACTTCTAAGAGAAAGGAAATCTGGACAAGGCCCAAAATAATGGAGGAGACAAAGGCTCACAATCAGGGACAAATTTTAAATATTGCTCTTATAAACTAGAAGGTCGCTAGAAGAAAAGGGTTTGCATTAGCAAACATTTTCCGAAAGACATGAAATCTGAAACTCAGATTGCATGTCATTATTACAGACTTTAATCCTCCAAGATTTGCCACAAAACAACAAATTCTAAGAGGCACAGACTAAAAATATGACTCAAAAATCTGGGCAGTCTTGTAAAAATCTGGATAGTTGAGAAGAATCCCAACACAGGTGATATTTTTGAGATTTGTGCTGGGAAGTATAGTTGTATATGTAAACTTACCACAACAGTTGATGTTTGAATAGATCATTGTTGCAGCAGCCTTAGCTATATGTAGCATTTTCTTCCAAGGATTAGGCCTAGCCCGCTTCCAAAACTTTAGAACAACTTTCACTTACACTAATCAGCTAGAAGAGAGCATCATAAATTCAGTGACTAGGACACCACATACTCAGAGCTTTCCTGTCTCAGAACAGAGGATACAGGCCTGCCACCTAGCTATGTACTAGGAGAAAGGAAAAAGGAAAATATCCAACAAAAGAGAGGATGGAGTATTGAAACAGTGATCTATTTGAACATCTACTATTATGGCAAGGTTACTTACGCAACTGCAATATGTTCATCATTGGATCACTGTTGCATTAGCCTAAGCTGTATGGGACAAATACCAGGGCTTAGAATGAAAGGCAGGAGGGAGGAGTAACAGTCCTAGCAAAGCCTGCTCTGAACATAGAGAAAGAATATAGTCTGTTGTGGTTGGTACAGATGCGCACAGTGAGCCCTGATCTTATCCATAAGTATTTTGTTATGTTGAGAACTAGCAAAAGCACGAGCCAACCATTTAGAAATTGTCTGTTTTTTTACACGGACTGTCCCTTTTTCTTACCTTCATGGGAAATAAATGGTTGATTAGAATTCCTGAAAGTTTTGTCGTGTCAGTGTAGTATATGAGCTGCATGTGAACATTCAAAGTGTGCAGAAATCTTTCTCCTCTATTTTTGGTTCTGAATAGAAAACGGGATGGACAGCCTGGCTCTAAGTAAACTCTGAACCACTCAAATTTACCCTATTTTTGTGAAAGAGGAGTTAGGCCTGCATCACCACAGGAGCTTGTAACTCAGATACTCTTCTTTGCAGAAGTCAGAGCAATGACTAACGTTATTTTGCAAGATGAGGACTTCAGATAAGCATCATGGGCATGTTCAAAAGGAAAAAGTCTAAGTTTATCCAGTACTAAGTTAAGATCCTAAGAAGCAGCCACCTGTCTTCTAGGTGGATGTATACGTAAAACCCCTTTCAAAACTTTTTAACTTGAGGCAGGGAAGAAAGGGGGGATCCATGGGTAAACAAGCAGAGATGGTGCACAGATGAATTTTGACAGAACAGTAAGAAAGGCCATGGGATAACATACACAAGTAATATGCAACAAGAGGTGTCAGGGTCTAAGCAGGATTCTGGTTCTTGCTTTGGCACCAACTAGAAAACATCTCCATTTAGCAAATATGAATTTCTAGTAACACAGGTTTCTTAGCACCCTTTAGCACATGCTGCATATCCTCAGAAAACAGGTGCCTAAAACATAAAAATTCTATCATCCAGACAGTGAATTGTAAAAACTGAAGGCTAGAGTATATTCAAACAACCTCTGTCCATCCTGTGAGGAAGCTTGTGCTAACTGCCCTTTGTCATTTTGAGAAGAAGGGAAAATCACTGTTGTCTGGGCCAAATGTGAACTGCCAGCATCAACCTTGGACAGTCATTCAGAATCTTTAGGAGAACCCTAGTTATCATGGAAAAGGGTGGAAAGGCACACAGAAACATCTCCGTCCATGGAAATGAAAATGCATGAGCTTTCCAGGACTCTGTGCAAGGAGTCCTGCAGCAGAAGCTCTAACTGTCTGTTGTGAATGGAGGCAAACAGATCTATTTCACGCATCTTCACAGTTGGATCAATTCCTTAAGAACCCATGGGTACAACTTGCATTTGTGGGGTTCTGTCCTGGTCCTTCTCAGGTTGCCTGCTGGAGCCTTCTGCCCTGGCAGAATGTAAAGTAGCCTTGAGGGTCAGACTGTTGAGTTAAGGCTACTGTACTAGTCTGCAAAAAGGGGTGTGATCTGGTCCCCCCTCCAGTGTATGTACCACATCACTGTGGTGCTGTGTGTGATTAGTAGAAGAAGGTTCATAGATTCATAGGTTGATACTGGGCTATCTGCCCTAGGGCATTTATAAGCCTAGCCAGAGTGTGTTTGGCTTTCGCCACCCTTTTAGATTAGTTGACTGTGCCTCTGTATAGTAGGTCACAGAAGATAGCCCTTTAAGGTTAGTTTACTGTGTCTCTGTCTAGTAGGGACACAGAAGAGATCCCAGGGGCAAACCTACGATCTCCCATCCACTCGTCAAGATTTCTCTTGAAGAGGGTCATTGTGGAGCTCTGCCTAACATGGATTGGGATCTTATTCCAGAGTGAGGGGAGCCTCTGGGATATGAATCTGTCCCTCCAGCATGTCCTATTTATTTCTGTGCTGAGGTTTAAGTCCATGGAGCGTGTAGCTCTAAGGGATTTGCATTTCCTGAGGTGGAGCATGTCCATTAATTCTGGTTTGGACATGGTTTTATACGTCAGGCACAGATCGCCTCTGAGTAGGCGGTAAGCAACTGAGTAGAGCTGGAGTTTCTTTAGCCTAATTGCGTAGGGCATCTGTTTGAGTCCTTTGATCCTCTTGGTGAGGTACTTTTGGGGTCTTTCCAGTTGCTGCAGGTGTCGGGTAAGGTACATCCCAAATGGGGCATTGTATGCAATTATGGGTCTGATCCGTGATTAGTGATGAGTAGAGGGGCACAATGACCTCTCTTGATCTAGATGTGAACCCTTTTGTGATAAGGTGGGCTATATAGAAGGCCTTTCTAACCACTTTGGCAATGTGATTGTCAAAGGAGAGATTGCTATCTACTTGAGTCACCAAATCCCTAATTACTTCTTCCGTACTTAATGGATTACCACCTATGTGGTAATTTGTGGGCACTTTGTTTTTCCCAAAGGGGATGACTATGCACTTTTTGGCATTTAGCTTTAGGCCATGGCTCTGGCACCAGTTATCCGTCTCTGTGAGACCCTTTTGGAGGATGCTTGTGTCAGTCGGCGAGTCGATTATGGCACCCAGTTTGCAGTTATCTGCGAACTTGGTCAGCCATAGTCCTCCCGTGTTAGCCTGTACCTCAGAGAAATATATACCGAACAAGAGAGGCCCCAGGACTGAGCCTTGTGGGACGTCACTTGTAACTGGTTTAGAGTCTGACATGGCACCTGCAATTCTGACTATGTGGGTTCTATCCCTAAGCCAGTTTGCAACCCATCTTGTGACATAGGGGTTGATATTTAAGCTGGTGAGCTTATTTATGATGCCCGAGTGGGGTATTGTGTCGAAGGCTTTTGCGAGGTCCAGGTAGGCTGTGTGGACTACCTTCCCTTCATCTATGGCCTTGGTGACTGTATCAAAGAAGTCAACCAGGTTCAAGAGGCAAGATCTTCCCTTAACAAAGCCGAATTGGGTAGGATCCAGTGTTTCGAGGTTCCCAATGTCTTTGTTTATGAGTTCCATGATGATATGCTCTATAGCTTTGCAGACCAGGCTAGTCAGGCTTATAGGGCGATAGTTTCCGGGGTCCGTTGTGGCACCACCTTTGTGGAGTGGGACCACTGTTGCTGTATGCCATTCCTTGGGTACATATCCTGTACTAAGGCTGAGATTGAACAGTGACTTT
Source organism: Protopterus annectens (assembly GCF_019279795.1). Classification (NCBI taxonomy): domain Eukaryota; kingdom Metazoa; phylum Chordata; order Ceratodontiformes; family Protopteridae; genus Protopterus; species Protopterus annectens. Next base: position 852,311,421 of record NC_056730.1, read on the forward strand.
ATATGAGGGTTCAGTTCTTCTTGGAGCTCATGTAAGATGCAGCCCGGGACACCGTCCGGTCCCATTGATGCTGTGTTTTTTGCTTTGGAGAGGGCAGCTCTCACCTGTGCATCTGTGATGTCAGGGAGGCTACACTCTGTTGGGATAGACATTTGCTCTTTTGGGGGGTAAGGGGTGAGAAGTTTGCACTGAACCTGTCTGCCAGGATGTTGGCAATGTCTGTGGGTTCAGTGTATTTTTTGTCATTTTGCACTAACTCAGAGCATATCTGGGAGTTGCCACCCAGGTTCCTGACATAACTAAAGAAGGCCTTGTGATTATCTTTAGCGTCTTGTGCAATTTTTCTTTCAAAGCTGGCCTTAGATAATTTTATGAGGGATCGTAGTTTCTTGCTAGTACTGATCAGAGATGCCTTCCCTTTTTGGGATTTTGCTCTATCATGTAGTAGCTTCCTCCTTCTGTTTTATAGCTTATTTATGGCTGGGGTCCACCAGACAGGTCTCCTGCCTTTGGAGGAGTGAGTCTTGGTTTTATTTGGGATAGCACGATCCATGCATTACTGTAGGTGTCCATAGAATGCATTTGTAAAGGATTCTGCAGTTTGGGCGGTATTTTCCACAGGCCCGGGGGCTTTGAAGGATTTCACCTCAGTTTTGAGAAGTGTGAAGTTTGCTTTTGAGAAGTTCTTCACCGTGGTTTCCTTGGCTGGGGGTGGGGACGGGATATGGATGTCCAGTGAGATTAATTTATGGTCAGATCTTACCAATGAGGGGTATACCTCTGATAGGGAACATAGAGTCCCCATGTTAGTGATGATCAGGTCCAATATGTTTTCCCCTCTTCTGGGAGTGGTGTCCAGTTGTTCCATAGCATTTGAGTTTATAAATTCTAGGAACCGTTGGGCGAGGGTGTTGGGGCTTGAGTAGTGCTCCCAGTTTATGTTTGGGTAGTTGAAGTCACCCAATATGATGGTGTTTGGAGAGACCTTCATATTCTCCAGTGTTCTCAGGAAAGCTGAGTGGGGTTCCTGAGTTTGGGAAGGTGGTCTGTAGCAGGCTACAAACTGAAAGGCAGTCTTGCCCACTGTTAGTTGCACATGAATGGTCTCCGATGCTTCGTGCAGTGCCACTAACCTGGTGGTGTGGGTATCTTTGATGAACATGGATACTCCCCCTCCTTTTGTGGTTTGGTCCGAGTTTTGGGGCCGAAAAGCATGGTATGAGGTATAACCTAATAGTGCTGGGGTGCTCTCGGGAGCCTTGAACCAGGTTTCTGTTACTGCACAGATATCGATATTCTCCATCAGGAATCCATAGATGGTTCAAAGATTTGACAGTATTTATTAGTGCCATAATTTATTTGACATTTTTCTATTTTAATTTGTATTATGTATTCCAGAGAATGAACGTTCACAACCTTGGATACAGCTACCTATGCAAAGTCTAAAGACTCACTAGGGCACGGAAGGGAAAGGGGTGAGCTAGGTTAAAAGATAGCTGATTAACCTACCAGAATAACTGTCTTTACTAGAATCTGAAATGAAAGGAGGTACTGGAGTTGGGTCCAAACTCATTTGGGGATCCACTGAATTTTCCTCATGTGAAGTCTACCCAAAGGAATCATGAGAATCGTAGAGGCATGCAACCAAGACTCCCTGGCAAATGCCAGAGTCTAGGTGGAAAACATCAGAAACTGTTCCTTGTAAAACTCTACTTTGTTTTGAAGAAAAAAAAACATCATGAAGGATACATTCAAACGACATTCCAGAAGCACCATCCCATGAGGCAGATGAAAGAACTTTCATTATGTTCATCTGAAATCCCAGACTGAGAATTTTTTTTACCCAAGCCAGAAATTCTTAACAACATGTAAAAACATCTGCAGAAATAAAACAGTCATCTAAATAAGAAAACACGTGAATGCCTTGCATTTACTGCAATGGGCCATTAGAGGACCTAGGTACTTTGTAAACACTCTTGGAGCGATTGCCAATCCAGATGGTAAAGCAGAGAACTGAAAATGTAAACCACACACAGACAAAACATGAAAAGCATCTGCAATCTTTGAGAACAGAAATATGATGGCAAACATATTTTACATCCATAGTTGCTAGAAAGCTAAGTGATGGAAATAGAGGTAACACAGACTGCAGAGTTAGCATTACGAATTTTGAGATTTTGATGGGAAGATTTAGAAAAGAAAGGCCCAGGACAAGTCCCTAGGTTCCTTCCTTCTTTGGCACTAAACAAATTACTGAGTAAAACTCTATTTGATCCGGGGGAACATTTTCTATAACCCACTTAAATAGCATTTGATCTAGGACAGGAGGAAACAAATAGGTTTAATTGGACTGATGTAGAGAAATCCCTTGAAAAGGAGGAATCACATTCCACTGTGAATTTTAGCCTTTTAAATGATTCTCAGTACCCAAGTATTTATCTGCTGTTACAAAAAAGAAGACCTACACTTAGGGAACGTTTTACTGGACTGTCATGGTGGGGAGAGGGAAAGTATGATGGGGCATATAGTCAGTCTACTTTTTCAGATTGTCCATGGTTTTGGGAAAACTCTTCCTTCTTTTATAAACCACCTTGCTATAGTGTTCTGAAATTCCCTTTACTTGCGCCTTGCTGAGATTTATTATTTTTCCTATAAACATAACTTGAACCACAAGGAAAGTTTCTATTACATTTTGGCATGAAGGGGGAAAAAGTGAGGGTAATCCCCAACACAACCTTCATCAAATCTTTGTATAGATCTCAGCAGAGCAAGGGCCAAATACTACTATTATATAGGAGGGCATTTAGAAGCTCAGATTTGACATCATCTGGTAAATTCTGAGAACAAAGCCAGGTAAATCTCTTTACTGGCCCAGTAACAACTGCTCTAGAAACAGCCCAAACAATGTGTAAAATACACCTTGTAAAGACAGTTTGCAATCCTCATATATTTTTGTTCTAGTTAATTTTTTTGTTGTTGTTTTTTTATGTGGATATATAATGCTTATCTGTACTGAAAAAGTGTCTAACAAGCAGGTAGTGGAACCTTATAATAGTGCTCTTCTGACTAAAAAATCAAGGTTGCTGTTTGTATTTTCAGCTTTTCCCGGTTAGGGGTCGCCACAGCGGAACTCTGGTCCACTAATGATTGGCAGTAGATTTTTATGGTGCTGAGTTGCCAGCCTGATGCCCAACCTTCAGCAAAGGCACGCCCATTCACGCATGTCTTTTGGAGGCCACTCGACCGCGGGAAGGACATGCAGACTCCACACAGAAAGCACTCCAGCCGAGAATTGAACAGGAGAACCTCTTGCTGTGAGGCAACAATGCTACCACTGCACCACCGCGGCTACTAAAAAATCAAGGTATGAGGTAAAAAATATTTTTAGTGACAACCACTAGTCCTTACTCTCAGTAACATATTTTGACAGAAAAGTTTCTGTTACTTCAGAAAAAAAATGGTAAAATTAAAAGGTATTTCCCAATGGGGTACTTATTTGCCCATAGAAGTGCAAGCCAACTGTCAATCCCTCAAAGCTGCAGTACAGACTTTTCTTCAATGGCAAAAAAATTTCTGAGTCTGGTACTCTTAACTACTGACCTTACACTGCTCTCCTAAAGCTGGTCAGTGGTTAGGGCTAGTGGAAGATGCCCTAAAGCTTTGAAAGCTAACTGGTTGTCCAATCCTTGGCAGTATATGTCTCATATAGCTTAGGCTACTGCAACAGTGGTCTAATGATGAACATCAACAACTCTCATATACCAAGGGCAGAATTAGTGAAAGAAGCATCTCTGTGGGGGAAGTGAGGTAGGATGCTTTCAGTGTAAAGTCAGATAACTTGAAAATGTTAAAGACCCATGACTCCAATATCTATACTGCAACAGAGCTGCTGCTATTCATTATACAACTTGCTGGTCTACCCACATGTAATAAATGATTATCGAAAAGACAGAAAGAAATGTTATCTTAGGGCAGGCATGTTAAGTTCTCACTATATACCACGAGTATATGGATTTCCTTTCCATCTTTTTGGTACCAACTCTCCTTTCTCCTTCTCCAGTTTTGATTTCTACCATTCTCTGGCTGATCTTTTCTCTGCTAATGTACATGTTTGCATGACATAAAATGTGTACCAGTGCTAGAGTGAAATACAGCCTTTGAATGTTGACAGAATAGGAGGAGACATTTTTTTTCAGGAAGTTAGCACAAGCTCAGCTCCTGTGAATCCCTGATAAGTGGAACTTGGGGAGCTGAGACCTCAACAAGTTTAATTTCAGGGAATTAGGTGAAGCATAACACTATCATTGGGCATCTGGATTAATTGAAAGCTTGGTGTTCCAACAGATGCACAGCAGCTAAGCTTGTGCTTTCTGAAAAAAAAAAATCTCTCTCTCAATTTTTTTTTTGTGAGTTAAAAATGGGACAGAATGCTATCAATCCAGAAGTTCATCTAGTAACCAAATATAGTAAAGTACAAATTTCATGGTGAGAAAGACTCCGAAAAGCATTGTTATTCAGCTTGTAGCCTAAAAAGAGCAGTCTGAGGAACATTAAAATGTGTTACATTAAGGGCCGTATGAGCTGAAGGCAATTGCATACCTTGTTACTGAAAGGGGACCAGATAAAAGAACAGAACGAGCTGATGACAAACTAGAGTGCATTGCAAAACCAGACGTACAGCTATTCTTTAAGTTTTCTGGTTCTTCTGGCATGCAACCTTGCTCACCCAGCAGGCTTAGAATTACTAAAACAAATCATTATAGTAGGTACTTTTTTCAATCCAGAGTATGTAACAAACTAAAATGGTAGTGACATTTTCTTAGTTATGCCGCATGATTTAATTATTTATTTAGTAACTACATAAACACACTCTGCAGAAGTGCTTGTTTACAAAGGTGATGTACAATTTGGTTAAGTGAATTGCTAGCAACTGCACATGATGTAACTGGAGGCTCAGAAAATCAAATGCTACCAGTTCTATTCCCCATTTCTGAGCTGCCAGATATTGTTTTAATCAGGAGCTTTCATAATGTGTTTGTGGATTAGGTAAATCCAGTAGGCACTAGCGCTGTTTCATAACTTGTCTGTGAATCAGTTAAGTTCAGTAAGCACCAGCGCTGTTTCATAATTTGTCTGTGAATCAGTTAAGTCCTTTTCAAGGGTGACCACTGAGTGCACACTGTTTAAGCATTATGCAGTACACAAGTAGAAAATGGCGGAATGAAATGCTCTTAGCCTCAAGTCTGTAAACCACAGTGCCATGTCTTCACTGTTTAATTGCTCTAAATATGAATAGGACATAATTTTAGCATGGTTGTGCAGACTTATGAAGAAAAGTTCAAATAATTTACGTAAGCACACTGTGCAAATTAAAATTAGATTGTGTAACAAAGGACAATAATAGTGCGTGTGTGTGTATTTGGAAGGTGGAGATGGGAAGAGGGAATCCAGAACAGAAGCATTTACCTTTCTTACATTTTAGGTAAGTCTGTACAACAGCAACATGACTCCATTTTATACAGTTACTATTATACTAAGTACAATATTCAGTGATTCAGTTACAGGAAAATACATTTTTTGCATTAAATGCCTTTATAGCAGGCAGCCAGTATCATGTCCCAAGTGTTTGACAATCACCACTACATCTATAAGTAAGGTATAATCGGTCTACCTGTCTTAAAATTTCCTCTAGGGGATATAGTCACCCTAAATTACATTAAACTGATCAGCTGGTATACTGTTTTATACAACCTATGATGCTTTTGTAAAGGTGTGCAGAGTCAAACTTCAAGTGCTGCAATAAGAGGTTTTCCATGGTTTAAAATATGTCCGTTACCTTTCCTGGAGGCATGGTGTGGGGAAAAAGGCATTACCTTTATTTTATATATTAATCCATTCATTATCTACCCCACTAATTTCAAAACATTTCACCAAAACTCTGAAGAAATAAATAATTCCTTTTTTTACACAGAAAATAGTTCCTGGCTACATCCTCATCTGTAGTGTGTTTTAGCTCATTTCCTGTACTTTAGGGCCATAATGGATGTGACTTCAGTTGAGTAGACTGGTTTAATGGCTCCTGAGGAGACACCAGACATTTTCATCACATACACTACCAACAACATTGGACTATTAATGGGAGGAACGATGCATTAATCTTATATTTCAGAGTCTTCTGAAGTGGTTGGAAATTACAGTTGTGTGAGGTACTCGCCAATAGATGGTCTTTTTGGTAGTTATTCCACGTGGGTTATAATAGCTGGTTAATATGCTTTTCATTGGGTTACCTTGCAAGGAAGAGAGTGTTGAAACGGTCTGTGTTTACAATGGGTATGACTAAGTAGCAGCAGATGCAGAAATATAAATGCAGACAGGATAAACATATGAATAGGCTTTGAACCCTAAGTCAAGGTACTATGAGATGAGACCAATGGTAGGATTAGAACAACAGACATTGTACAACCTCAGACAGGCATCAAGTCATTAGATTTGTTCTGGAAGTTTCTCATGCTTTTAGCACCAGACAGAAAAGCTACTCCTATTTAGAACTTTGCAGGGTTGATGGGCATTTCTACACCTTGTCAAGTGTAAAACTGATGAAAGTCCTTATGGCTGAATTCAGCTTCTTGTAGATGAACTCCCCAGTTGGTGTTTTTCACAGGAAATAATCAATAGTGCAGTTTCTAAGTGGGCCATCAGAGATTCCATTTGATTTTGGAATTCCTTTTTCTTTACGGTTTCTATATATAAATGTGGTGAAAGTTTCAAAAATATATTTGACCATATATCTGGTAAGAGTGCATCCTATAATGGAAAACATCAAAATATGGCAGTTGCACACAATTCCAATTCATTCATTGTGGAGGTGATGTAATGCTTAACAACAAGAAAATTATAATACCAAGATGTTTTACTTACCGTACACCTCAGGGGTTGTATATGCAGCTGTGTGCACCTGTTGTCCTGCCTATTACATAGGCAAAACAGAGCGCAAGCTGAAACAATGCATCTGCGAACACATATACGACATCAACAAGACTAAGCCAACTAATGCATTGTGCAAACATATTGCTTTAAATAATGGACATAATTTTTGTTTTGTTGTTATTGGGCAAGTAGATGTCACCGCCAGGGGCAGCCCATGGCCCATTATATTAAAGCAATGGGAACTCTGGTGGCCGATCTTTCTGAATGCGACTATATCCCCAGGACTCAATGAAATTATATCTATTAACAGCCTTCTTAAGATAAAAGCATACCAAAATAGTTACAACAGTTAGTTACATTTTCTAATATACAGTTATGTGGCTTGTCTATATTTTTATTTGTGATCTATCAAATTAAGTATTTGAACAGTTATACATACATATATATATATAAGGGAATATTCTCTTTTCTCCACTGTAGTGCAATCTCAGAGTTAATATATACAAGTTCCGAGGGGGGTGCAGCTTTTTGAATAAATGCACTTTCATGAAAACGAAGTCACGAAATTGCAGTTTGGTGAACTGTAATTTCAATGGGTTAAGTACACCCATGTATATATTACATATCTTAACCTATTACTTTCTCATTATGCTGGGCTTGTAAGCTGTTACATTCTGATTATTAATTTGTAAATTATTTTGTTAGTGCTATTATATATTTTAACTTAATTACCTATTACAAGCAGATAATATAAGTAAATATACATTTTTTAATGGCCAATATTTACTTTATGGTAATAAGTTTTAAGTTTCACGGATATCGGAATGAAATCTGTCAGCTGGTATATAAGGGGCATCACATGATTTATCACTATTATCTGAAGAAGTATGTATGATTTTAGACGAAAGCACTTATTTTTTATTGTCTTCTAATAAATTTGTGTTTTTATTGCAACACACTTTGAACTGGTTAGACAGTATACCATCAGGATTGTTTCAGCCTGAATGCCTGTGCTTGAGTTTGTTTTAGGCTTTTCAATCACACATCTCCTTGAAAATAATGTCAGTATGAGCTTGGCTCTGTGGAACAGAGGGAGAATCCTGACTGTAATCCTGGTGACCTACGTTCACAGTTAACTCCCTCAGCAGTGGAGGGGTTGGAGTGAAGGGGCATCACCCTCTCCTTGGGGAGCTGTTATGTGTACAAACGGGCACAACGGGAGGTGTGATTTCTCTAGTGCTGGAAAACCACCCGTGCTTTGCAGGTAAGGCAGAGCTGCATGAGGGGAAACACCCCTTGTAGAAGTGAGAGGACGTCCTTTGCACATTATGAACCAATACTATGCTGAGTGCCTTTGGGAGGCTATGGCGTGATAAAAAGGAAAACATCATTAAACCATCTTTTATGGCTGTATGAATCATGGTCCCTCCTCGTCAGCCTGACCGGAAATAAGTACAAAGTGAGGAAAAAAAAAGAGAAAAGAAAACAATGTTACTCTAGGCTTGCTTGTCTTTACTGCTTCAGAAAACACTTTCAACTGATTAAGATGGTTATATATGCTTGTTTATGAATCACTTTCTAAAGCTGATCATCATTCTCAGTAGCCTATAAGTGCTGTGGCAGAAGCATTCAGTGCTAAGTTCTGTGCTTTTCTTGCCCTTTTACTATCATCAGTACGAGACCTGTTTACTAACCTTGTCTGTCGCATCAAGATCAGCACCGTGTTCTACTAGGCACTCCACAATGTCTTGGTAACCTCTAGCTGAAGCAGTCAGAAGTGGAGACTCTCCTTCTTTATTCCTGATATTCACATTACAATTAGCTTCACAAAGTGCTTTTGCAACAGGGAAGTAACCATGCCAGGCAGCACAGTGAAGAGGGGTTTCTTCTTCCTGTCAAAATAAGAATTTCAAATCATAATTTAAAATGTGAAAGCATATAGAAACTCTCACTCTTGACCAGGATCTACATAAACATTCTTCAAATGTTGCCTGCTTATCTCAGAAACAATCATATGCAGTTCAAAAATATCAGCAAATCAGTTTTACTTCAGTAAAAGATGGTGTGCAACTTTAACCTTATTATCCCAGTTTATGTTTTCCCATTTGATAAACCAAAGCAAGTAGTTTTCAGCCTCTGTCATGTCCATTCTTGTGAACAGGAATCCCATCTGCCATATTTCAGTCTTCAGAAACCTTACCTCATCTAATAATACAAAGCTAAATCAGTGACATTACTAGTTCTCAAAATATTTCAGGTAAATCTCACTGTGCCTAAACTGTCTTGTGTACGTCTATATTCAGGAGCTTTGTCAGGACCATTTGCTGTGTGAAAAGACCAAAATTAACTCCCATATCTTTAGCATATCTCTTTTATTCTTCCTCTGTAAACACACAGTAGAAAAGTTATTTTATTGCTTTGGAGACCTGTTATTTTAAATGCATAATTTCTGTCCACTTCACCTTTCAATGTGTGTGTTTTTTTCTGTATGAGCTAATGATGCTTTAATATGTCAGATGTGGAGACAGACTTTGTGACATGGCAACAGAATATTTTGCTGGAGGAAGTCTGAAGTTTACCAAAAGGTCTTTAAGAAAAACTTTTCTCATCAAGAGTTTTTAAAATATACATTTATCTTTTGTTACGTGTGTGACGGCTGTTAGCAAAGGATGGTTTCCACTTAAAAACTGCCTCCACTTTTCTGGTGAGAGAGTCACATGTAAAGCTGTAAAATTGATTTGACATGTGATGTCCTCCCACATTTGCCTGTACCTCGGAAAAGTATATACCGGACAAGAGTGGTCCCAGGACAGAACCCTGTGGGACGCCACTTGTGACCGGTTTCGAGTCTGACATGGCTCCAGCAACTCTCACTCTGTGGGTTCTGTCTTTGAGCCAGTTTGCGACCCATCTTGTGACATAGGGGTTTATATTTAAGCTGGATAGCTTATCTATGATGCCCGAGTGGGGTATTGTGTCAAATGCCTTTGCAAAGTCCAGATAGGCTGTGTGGACTACCTTCCCTTCATCTATGGCTTTGGTGACTGTTTCGAAGAAGTCAACCAGGTTCAAAAGGCAGGATCTGCCCTTGACAAAGCCGAACTGGGTAGGATCTAGTGTCTGTAGGTCCCCAATGTCTTTGCTTATGAGCTCCATGATGATCCTCTCCATAGCCTTGCAGACTAAGCTAGTCAGGCTTATGGGGCGATAGTTTCCAGGGTCCGTAGAGGCTCCACCTTTGTGGAGTGGGACCACTGTTGCTGTACGCCATTCTGTGGACACATATCCTGTAGTGAAGCTGAGATTGTATAGCTGTTTTATTTGAGGGATTAGTTCCTCTTGGAGTTCATGTAGGACGCAACCTGGGACGCCATCTGGTCCCATGGAAGCAGTGTTTTTTGCTTTGGAGAGGGCAGCCTTCACCTGAGCATCAGAGATGTTTGGGAGGCAGCCCTCTGCCGGGATAGATACTTGCTCTTTTGGGGGGGAGGGGGTGGAGTAGTTTGCACTGAACCTGTCTGCCAGGATATTGGCAATGTCTGTGGGTTCAGTGTATTTTTTGTCATTTAGAATCAACTCAGAACAAGTCTGGGAGTTGCATCCCAGGTTTCTAACATAACTGAAAAAAGCCTTATGATTGTCTTTGGTGTCCTGTGCAATTTTTCTCTCGAAGCTGGCCTTGGAGGATTTTATGAGGGATCGTAATTTTTTGCTAGTACTGATCAGAGATGCCTTCCCTATTAGGGATTTTGCTCTATCATGTAGTAGCTTCCTCCTTCTGTTGTACAGTTTATTTATGGCAGGGGTCCACCAGACTGGACACCTGCCTTTGGATGATTGGGTTTTGGTTTTGTTTGGGATAGCATGATCCATGCATTCCTGGAGATGTCCGTAGAATGCGTTTATATAGGATTCTGCAGTTTGGGCCGTAGTTTCCACTGGCCCTGGGGCCTTGAAGGATTCCACTTCGGTTTTGAGAAGTGAGAAGTTCGCTTTTGAGAAGTTTTTCACTGTGGTTTTCTGGGCTGGGGGTGGGGTCGGGATGTGGACATCCAGTGAAATTAATTTATGGTCTGATCTTACCAATGAGGGATATACTTCTGGTGTAGAGCATAAAGTCCCCATGTTGGTAATGATCAGGTCTAGTATGTTGTCCCCTCTTGTGGGAGTGGTGACTAGTTGTTCCATAGCATTTGAGTTTATAATTTCCAGGAACCTTTGGGCTAAGGTGCTGTGGCTTGAGTAGTGCTCCCGGTCAATGTTTGGGTAGTTGAAGTCGTCCAATATAATGGTGTTCGGAGAGATCTTCATGTTCTCCAATGTTTTCAGGAAAGCCGAGTGGGATTTCTGACTTTGAGAGGGTGGTCTGTAGGATGCTATAAACTGAAAAGCAGTCTTGCCCACTGTTAGTTGCACATTGATGGTCTCTGATACTTCGTGCAATGCCACTAACCCGGAGGTGTGGATATCCTTGATAAATATGGAAACTCCCCCTCCTTTTGTGGTTCGGTCCGGGTTTTGGGGCCGAAAAGCATGATATGAGGTATAGCCTGGTAGTGCTGGGGTGCTCTCTGGAGCCTTGAACCAGGTTTCTGTCACTGCACAGATATCGATGTTCTCCATACTGAGGAGAGCTTTGAGTGCGTGCATCTTGAGGTTAAGACTTCTGGCGTTTAGCAGCATTACCCTTAGTTTCTTGTTCCTTGTGTTGTCTATGGGGGTGGGTTTGACTTTTGAGCCTTGCCTAAAAAAGGCACTATGGGGGTGGCAAGAGCCTTTGCCAATATCCGAAAGCCCAGTGGTGACAGGTGCAAGCCGTCCCTAGCGAAGCAACGTGGCTTGTCGAGCATGTCATCCCAGGCTGACAGACACTGGATCCCCTTTGAGTGACACCAAAATTTTAGCCAATTGTTAAATTTCGATCATTTTGTCTTTGTACTGTGTCATCATTCTAGGTGAGGGTAAGATGCTGCTCAAGGTCAGGGTCATACCAGCCTGGGCTACATGACCATAGAGCTCCTCTATGTCTCTTTTCATGTAATCCAGGGAGGTACGTCTCAGGTCATTCACACCAGCATGTACAACGACAGAGTCATATTTGTATTTGCTTTGGAGTGACCTGAGTGCTTGCGTTATGTGGCAGATCCTAGTACCCGACAGGCAGCTCACCGTGACCTTCTCTTTATTCAGCCTGGTGAGCGGGACGTCAGTGTGTCTGACAATAGAGTCACCTATTACAAGAGTATCAGGTGTGTTATTCAGCCTTAAGGGCTGTGGCTGCTTGGCACACTGACTTTGTGGGTTATGTGTTGTGTGTGTTTTGTTTTGAGGTAGCGTTTGCTTGGATGTCTGCTTTGGAGGTCTCTGTTGCTTAGGTAGATTTTTATTTAGAGCCTCCGAGTATGTTTTTGTGTATTTATGTGTTTGGTTCGCTGATGTGGTGGGACGACTGCAAACTGGGCGCCATAATCAACTCTCCAGCTGACGCAAACATCCTTCAAAAAGGTCTCACAGAGACAGATAACTGGTGCCAGCATCATGGTTTAAAGCTAAATGCCAAAAAATATATAGTCATACCCTTTGGAAAAAACAATGTGCCCACAAATTACCACATAGGCGGTAACTCATTAAGTACAGAGAAAGTTATTAGGGACCTGGGGACCCAAGTTGATAGCAATCTCTCCTTTGAAAACCACATTGCCAAAGTGGTTAGAAAGACCTTCTACATAGCCCACCTCATCATGAAGGGTTTCACATCTAGATCAAGAGAGGTAATCGTGCCCCTTTATTCATCCCTCATCAGGCCCATCATGGAATACAATGCCACTTTTGGGATGTACCTTACCCAACACCTGCAGCAATTATAAAGACCCCAAAAGTATCTCACCAAGAGGATCAAGGGTCTCAAATAGATGCCATATGCTGCTCGGTTAAAAAACTCCAGCTCTACTCAGTTGCATACCGCCTACTTCGAGGCGATCTATACCTGACATACAAAGCTATGTCAAATCCAGAATTAATGGACATGCTCCACCTCAGTAAATCTAAATCCCTTAGAGCCACACGCTCGAGGGACTTGAACCTCAGCACAGAAATAAATAGAACTTGCTGGAGGGACAGGTTCATAACCCAGAGGCTCCCTTCGCTCTGGAATAGAATTCCAGTTCATGTGAGGCAGAGCACCTCACTGAATCTCTTCAAGAAGAATCTCGATAAGTGGATGGGGGATCGTAGGTTTGTCCCAGGGATTACTCCCGTGTCACTATTAGACAGAGGCACAGTAAACTAAACCTTAAAAAGGGCACAGTATACTCAAATCAAGGGGTGGCGTAAGCCATACAGAATAGGGCTAGGCTTATAATTGCCCCAGGGCAGATAGCCTAGTATGAACCTATGAACCTATGATGTACTACTGATTTGGAAAAGAAAAAAGTTCTGATAATCATTCTTAAAATTTCTGGACGAACTGTTGGGTACAGCTTTGGAAACACCTGCAGAGGAACTTCACTAAAAAACAAGAGAAAGGTAAACTGATGCAAATACCTGGAACAGTACTGTTAAGGGAAGGAAAATTTAAGCTTTTGAAGTATATACATTTTCTGACAGTTTTACAACAGATTGTATCATACCCAAGATGAATGGTGTGTATAGTGGAAAGAAAAAGAGAGTCAATTAAAACTACACCAAATTGATTTTGTCACAAAATAAGTTAGAAAGGACCTGTAAAGGAACTGTAGTTGGAATAAATGCAATTATCAGAGACAAAACAATAAGTGCATTAGAAGGAAAAGAAAAAAAAAGTCAAGTCTGTTGAAAACCTACTGAAAATTCAGAAACTAATACGGAAGAATAGCTACGATGCAGAAGGAGGAAGTGATGTGAATTTAATATGAAAAACAGACCCGTATCATGGTGGAAATGGAGGAAGACAGTATATATAGCAAACACTGTTAATTAATTTAGGGAGAAAGGATGGGTAAATAACTAAAATGATGGCACAGCCAGATCATGGTAAAATAGGGCCCTAGACAGAACACTGAACTGCCCCCCAGCCCACAGCCATACCAATAGTCCACTATTTGGCCATCTTTATCTCTTTCTCACCACAGTTATCATAAAACACTGTTAAAACACATCTTTACATTTATAGTGATCACAGAGATTTGGATTTAAATGTTTTTATTTCAAGTTTCACAGAAGAAACAGAGCAATTTATTAACATTTAAACATAAAATGACACTACAAACAAACATAGCATAAGCAACAGTGAGTCTCACTTTCCTTCAGACTCATACTTAAGTGCGTCTGTCAAGCCCCTAAACTAAAAGGGACACAGGCAAGTCTGACCGTGCAAAAAAAGAGAGAGAGAGAGAGGCATTTGCTGCAAACCGATTTTGCATAAACAACACTGAGTCTCAGTTTCCTTGAGGCTCAGATTTAAAGTGCTTGTGCGCTGGCCAGCACTGTATGGTCAGCAGCTACATAATTAACTTCATTCAATAATGGGTGCCTGTGCTGGCAAGAACAACAAGAAGTGAAGTTGCTGCAAAGTAACTAAAGTTCCAGCTGCTGAATGAGAGACAGATTACTGCTTACACAGACTGCCATGTCTGCTGTGTAAACAGGAAAAACTACAGTTTACAGTTGCAGCAGATGCCAGCTACTAAGTCTGTGACCTGCTATCACTAAAAATGACACGGACAGTCTCTACAATTATAACTGCAAGGTTTTGCAGATTGCAATTCACAGTCAATATTCAATAAACATGATACCTGACAGGATCCTATCAGCTTCCTCAAGGAAGAGTAAATGGACAGCAGCAATAAACAGACTCTATAATAGAAAGGAAAACATTGCTGTCCTGGACAAAGAAGGAGCAGGTACCAAGTTGGAAGCAATCTCTTCTTTGTCTGAACAAGCAAATAAGGTCACTGGTAAATTCCTCTAAGGCTAACTTCGAGTCCAAATTGGCAACATCCACTGAGGACAATCACAAGGCCTTCTTCGCATTCATCTGCAATCTCAGAGGTAACTCCCAAACCTGATCTGAACTGGTGGTCAAGAATACCAAATAACAAATGTCATAGATATAGCCAACCTGCTGGCAGACAAGTTTAGTGAAAACTTCACCTCCCTGTCCCCCACCATCAGTAAACCAGGACATCCTCAGCACCTGCCCCCTCCTTCCCTCATCACCAGGGAGCAGATTATTAGGTTCATAAGTAGGTACTAGGCTATCTGCCTGAGGGCATTTATAAGCCTAGCCAGAGTGTGTTGGCTTTTGCCGCCCCACTGATTAATTAACTGATCCTCTGTCAAGCAGAGCCAATGAAGTGATCCCAGGGGTGTATTTTCTGTTACCCATTCACTCGTCTAGGTTTCTCTTGAAGAGTGTTAGTGAGGGGCACTGCCTGATGTAATTTAGAATTTTGTTCCAAAGCATGAGGAGTCTCTGTGACATGAATCTATCCCTCCAGCATGTTCTATTTATTGTTTTGGTGAGGTTGTTTAGCTCACTAGAGCGTGTGGCTCGCAGTGACTTGGATTTCTTTAGGTGGAGCATGTCCATCAATTCTGAGTTGGACATGGCTTTGTAAATCAGGCAGAGATCACCTCTGAGTAAGCGATATGCCACTGAGTACAGCCGGAGTTTTTTCAGTCGGGCTGCATAGGACATATGTTTGAGGCCAGTGATCCTCTTGGTGAGGTACTTTTGTGGTCTTTCCAGCTGTTGGAAGTGTCTTGTGAGGTACATCCCAAATGGGGCACTGTACTCTATGATGGGTCTAATGAGTGACGAGTAGAGTGGCACTATAACCTCTTTATTTCTAGATACAAACCCTTTAGTAATTAGATGGGCCACATAGAAGGATTTCCTAACTACTTTGGCAATATGATTGTCAAGGGAACAATTACTACCTACCTGGGTCCACAGATCTCTTTTCACCTCTTCTGTATTAAGGGGGCTGCCACCTATGTGGTAATTCGTGGGAGTTTTTCCCAAATGGGATGACTATGCATTTTTTGGCATTTAGCTTGAGGCCATGACTTTGACACCAGGTGTCCATCTCAGTAAGGCCCTTTTGGAGGATGTCTGTGTCAGCCGGAGAGTCAATTATGGCTCCCAGTTTGCAGTCATCGGCGAACTTGGTTAGCCATAGTCCTCCTGTGTTTGCCTGTACTTCTAAGAAGTATATGCTGAACAGTAGGGGTCCCAGGACCAAGCCTTGCGGGACACCACTTGTGACTGGTTTAGAGTCAGACCTGGAGCCCGCTATTCTTACCGTGTGAGTTCTGTCTGTAAGCCAGTTGGCAACCCATCTCGTGACATAGGGGTTTATGTTCAGGCTCGTGAGTTTTTCTGTAATACCTGAGTGGAGAATTGTGTCGAAAGCCTTGGCGAGGTCAAGGTAGGCTGTATGAACCACCTTTCCCTTGTCTATGGCCTCGGAGACTGTCTCAAAGAAGTCAGCCAGGTTTAGTAGGCATGATCTGCCCTTAACAAAGCCGAACTGGGACGGGTCAAGTGTTTGGAGTTTTCCAATGTCTTTTTTAATGAGTTCCATGATGATGCGCTCCATAGCCTTGCAGACTAGGCTAGTGAGGCTTATGGGGCGATAGTTACCAGGGTCAGTTGTGGCCCCTCCTTTGTGGAGATCAATAACCGTGGCTGTGCGCCATTCTATGGGCATGTAGCCTGTGGAGAGGCTGAGGTTGAACAGCGTGTTTAGGTGGGGGGGGGGGTTAGTTCATTCTGTAGTTCGTGCAAGACGCAGCCTGGGACACCATCTGGTCCCACTGACACTGTGTTTTTGGCTTTTGAAAGGGCTGTTTTCACCTGTGCGTCTGTGATTTTTGGGACACTACACTTTTCCGGTATTGTTGTGGGCCCTTTTGGAGGTGAGAGGGGGGTGAAGTTTGCACTGAATCTATTTTCCAGGATGTTGGCAATATCAGTAGGTTCAGTATATTTTGTGCTATTTTGCACTAGTTCAGTGCATATCTGCGAGTTGCCACTTAGATTCTTAACTTTGCTAAAAAACGCTTTGTGGTTATCTTTTGAATCCTTGGCTATTTTTCTTTTGAAGTTAGCCTTGGATGATTTCATGAGGGACCTGAGTTTCTAAGTGATACTGATCAGGGATGTCTTTCCTTCTTGGTATTTGCTTTTTTTCTGAACTAGTTTCCTCCTTCTATTGTATAGCCTGTTTATTGCAGGGGTCCACCAAACTGGTTTCCTTCTCGTAGAGGAGTGAGTCTTGGTTTTGCTAGGGATAGCACGATCCATGCATCCTTGTAGGTGCTCATAGAGTGCATTTGTAAAGGTTTCTGCATCTTGGGCAGCATTATCCTTTAGCGTGGGGGCTGTGAAACTTACCACCTCTGTCTTAAGTAAGGTGAAGTTTGCTTTAGAAAAGTTTTTTTTACTGTGGTTTCCATAGTTGGGGGTGGTGGTGGGATGTGGACATCCAGAGTGATTAGTTTATGGTCTGATCTAACCAGTGACGGGTTGACCTCTGGTGTGGAACACCTGTCGCCCATGTTGGTGATGACCAGGTCCAATATGTTTTCACCTCTGGTAGGGGAGTTTACCAGCTGATCCACGGCATTTGAGTTAATGAATTCCAGGAAGCACTGGGCCTGGGAATTTGTACTTGAGTAGTTTTCCCAGTGAATGGTAGGGTAATTGAAATCGCCCAATATCAGGGTTTTCGGTAGGACCTTCATATGAGAGAGGTAAGCCTTTTGAGGTGCGTCCCAGGGTCAAATTCATTACATCTTTCCAAACTCCCAAGAAATCTAGGGTTTCTCGACCTAAGTCTATATTGAAGAAAAGAGATAGGGAGTCTGCCACATCTGGGGATGAATCATCATCAAATACAGATTGGGAGGATGGCCACACCAGAGTTTTGCCAGTTCCCAAGAGGAACAATTTGGAGCATAGTTTGACAGGGGGGATCCCTTTAGGCACAGATCTCAGAGACAATGGGGTAGGAAACACAAAAAACATCATGGATCTTGGGGTGATTCTTCAGAATATGACCAAAATTTGAATATTGAGGTGAATAATGTACATAACATATCATCTGTTACACTTAATGAGCAACAACTTCAAGTTCTAAATAAAGGTTTGGGTTTTATGCCAGGTTTTTGTGTTCTGGAGCATCATTTTGCACAAGATGTTAATTGCTGCCGTATTATTAATTTAAGATTGTTTTTTCATAACTTGGAAGGGGAAAAGGTGGATCCATCTGGCCTTGCACCTTTTCATTTCAGATCTTCACAATTCAAGCCACCAGTGTCAACCATTGTTCAGTCTTTTCAAAATTGGGTTCTTAAGGATTTACACTTGCATTTGAGCAAGTATAATATGATCAAGAATAATCTTAATAAACAGGAAAAATCATGTGTTGAAGATCTTATTAAGAATTGTGGTATTACCATTTTGTCGGCAGATAAGGGTGGGGCAGTGGTGGTTCAGAATTGGGTAGATTATGAAGCAGAGACAGAGCGACAATTATTTAACAAATCTAATTACAAGGAAATGTCTATTGATCCAACTAGTACGTTCAAACAAGATATTGATAAATTTTGGGATCTAGCAGAAGAGGAGGGTATCATTACTCATGATACCTGTTATCACCTTAAGGTTAACCACCCTAAAAAACAATACATTTATTTTTTGCCCAAGATCCATAAGGATCCCAATAGACCGCCTGGCCGACCAATTGTTTCTGGCAGAGGCTCCTTTACTGAGCCCTTGTCGGAATTTCTTACACAATATCTCAAACCTTTGCTATCATTGATACGGGCGAGGATACAGGATATCACCCAGTTTCTTGCCATTATATCAGATATGCAATTAGAACTGAACTGGCTCTTATGTACTTTGGATGTCACCTCCTTGTACACCAGTATCCCCCATTGGGCAGTACTTATTGCTTTGCAATATTGGCTTGATCGGGCAAACATGTACAAACCAGGTTTTAACACTCTTTTGGTTTGTATGGCTTAATTGGTACTCACCCATTTCTAGCTCTTTGAAGTTCCCTGCATAAAAATCCGCCTGTGAGCGTTTTTTTTTCGCTTATACTATTCAGCAACAGCTCCTCGTGGTCCTGCAAAGTGGTGCTAGCAGCAGAGAATCGAAAAAAGCGACTACTTTCAAGATATAAGCATATTTTTGCTGTTTCTACCTGTGCAACCTTCCTTTCTTGCTGAAAACGAAGTTAAACTGCTAATTTAACTGCATTTAGCGTTTTTTTTATTACCTACACTTAAGTTAAAGTTGTTTGTTTAAATTAACTGTTGAAGCTGCCCACTCAAGTGCGCTAGCCTGTGCATTTAATACACTGTTGTTTTCCTGAAAAAACAAACAAAAAAAAAATTATCCTTGTTTCCCGCCTTTCCTTGGCTAGAATAGTCCCCTATACAGGCTTTGCTGTATTCTGGACTTTGGGATAGTTCCTGTGTTGCCCATTACCTTACTTGGATAGAAGGAAGTTTCTTTGCTCACCAGTGGGAGTGGGGAGCCTTGAGCAGCCTATCTGTCCCTAAAGGAGTGACCTCAGCACAAGAATCTAGTAGTAATTGGTCGTTTTGGACCATTTCTAGCTCTTTGAAGTTCCCTGCATCAAAATCCACTTTTGCGTGATTGTGTGCATAGTGCAGCATCTGGCAGCGCCGCCTAATCGGGTTTAAACTTTTTCCGGCTCCACTGAGTCTGCTCTTCACTTTTTCCCTTGGAACTGCTCTAATTCTCAAAGTAAGCATCCTATTCTTAATCTAAGACCCTTGACTTGCCCAAATAAGCAATCTTGCATTTTAGCACTAATATACTAAAAGCACTACATCCTCATATACCCTATAAGACTACCTTGTCCCCTATTAGTCCTTTTCACTGTGTGATAAAAGAGTCCCCTATACTACTCTAGCATGTCCAAAGGTCAGTTAATGGTCTCCTCTCCAGTCCAACTGGTGAATCTGGGAATCTTGAGGCAATGTTACAACTGCCTCATGTACACTGACAACCCTCTCCTCCTCCAAACAGGATCAAACATATGTGAGATGCAACCATATAGCCAAACTGGAGGCCAAACTCTCTCACCTCAAAACTGGTGTAACCAGACCGGAGGAGAAGGTAACATCACATAGCACTAATCCAGTCTCACATAGTCCTACCAAAACAGCAATCCAACCACACAAGCACACAAAAACATATTCGGAGGCTCTAATCAAAAATATACCTAAACAGCAGAGACCTCCAAAGCAAATATCCAAGCAAATGCTACCCCACAACAAAACACGAGCAACACATAACCCGCAAAGTCAGAGTGCCAAACAGTCACAGCCCTTAAGGCAGAACAACACACCTGACACACTTGTAATAGGTGATTCTATAGTCAGGCATACTGACGCTCCGCTCACCAGGCTGAACAAAGAGAAAGTCACAGTGAGCTGCCTGTTGGGCGCTAGGATCTGCCACATTACGCAAGCACTCAGGTCGCTCCAAAGCAAGTACAAGTATGACTCGGTCATAGTACACGCTGGTGTGAACGACCTGAGATGTACCTCCCTCGACTACATGAAAAGAGACATAAAGGAGCTCTCCGATCATGTAGCCCAGACCGGTATGACTGACCTTGAGCAGCATCTTACCCTCACCTAGAATGATTCCACAAAACAAAGACAAAATGATCAATTTTAATAACTGGCTAAAATTTTGGTGTCATTCAAAGGGGATCCAGTGTCTGTCAGCCTGGGAAGACATGCTTGACAAGCCACGTTGCTTCGCAAGGGATGGCTTGCACCTGTCTCCCCTGGGCTTTCGGATACTGGCAAAGGCTCTTGCCACCCCTATAGTGCCTTTTTTAGATAAGGCTCAAAAGTCAAACCCACCTCCTTAGAAAACACTAAGAACAAGAAACTAAGGGTTATGCTGCTAAACGCCAGAAGTCTAAACTTCAAAATGCACGCACTCAAATCTCTCCTCAGTATGGAGAACATCGATATCTGTGCAGTGACAGAAACCTGGTTCAAGGCTCCAGAGAGCACTCCAGCACTACCAGGTTATACCTCATACCATGCTTTTCGGTCCCAAAACCCGGACCGAATCACAAAAGTAGGGGGAGTATCTATATTTATCAAGGATACCCACACCTCCAGGTTAGTAGTGTTACACAAAGCATCAGAAACCATCCATGTGCAACTAACAGTGGGCAAAACTCCACTTCAGTTTATAGCATGCTACAGACCACCGTCTCAAAATCAGGAATCCCACTCGGCTTTCCTGAAAACACTGGAGAACATGAAGATCTCTCCAAACATCATTATATTAGGTGACTTCAACTACCCTAACATTGACTGGGAGCATTACTCAAGCCCCAACATCCTAGCCCAAAGGTTCCTGGAATTCTTAAACTCAAATGCTATGGAACAACTGGTCAAAATTCCCACAAGAGGGGAAAACATACTGGACCTGATCATCACCAACATGGGGACCCTATGCTCCACACCAGAGGTACTCCCCTCATTGGTAAGATCAGACCATAAATTAATTTCACTGGATATCCAAAACCCGACCCCACCCCCAGCCCAGAAAACCACAGTGAAGAACTTCTCAAAAGCGAACTTCACACTTCTCAAATCCGAAGTAGAAACCTTCAAGGCCCCAGGATTGGTGGAAATTACGGCCCAAACCACGGAATCCTATATAAACGCATTCTATGGACACCTCCAGGTGTGCATGGACCATGCTATCCCAAACAAAACCAAGACCCAAGCGTCCAAAGGCAGGCGTCCAGTCTGGTGGACCCCAGCCATAAATAAGTTGTACAACAGAAGGAGGAAGCTACTACATGATAGAGCAAAATCCCTAAAAGGGAAGGCATCTCTGATCAGTACTAGCAAAAAATTACGATCCCTCATAAAATCCTCCAAGGCCAGTTTCAAAAGAAAAATTGCACAGGACACAAAAGACAATCACAAGGCCTTCTTTAGCTATGTTAGGAACCTGGGATGCAACTCCCAGGTATGTTCAGAGTTGATTCTAAATGACAAAAAATACACTGAACCCACAGACATTGCCAACATCCTGGCAGACAGGTTCAGTGCAAACTTCTCCCCCCCTTCCCCCCCTAAAGAACAAATATCTATCCCAGTAGAGTGCAGCCTCCAAAACATCTCAGATGTCCAGGTGAAGGCCGCCCTTTCCAAGGCAAAAAACACTGCCTCAATGGGACCAGACGGTGTCCCGGGCTGCATCCTACATGAACTCCAAGAAGAACTAAACCCACACGTAAAAATGCTGTACAATCTCAGCCTCACTACGGGATATGTACCCAAAGAATGGCGTACAGCAACAGTGGCCCCGTTCCACAAAGGTGGTGCCTCAACAGACCCTGGTAACTATCGCCCCAGAAGACTGACTAGCCTTATCTGCAAAGCCATGGAGAGGATCATCATGGAACTCATAAAGAAAGACATTGGGGACCTACAGACATTGGATCCTACTCAGTTCGGCTTTGTCAAGGGCAGATCCTGCCTCTTGAACCTGGTTGACTTCTTCGAAACAGTCACCAAGGCTATAGATGAAGGGAAGGTAGTCCACACGGCCTATCTGGACCTCGCAAAGGCATTTGACAAAATACCCCACTCAGGCATCATAGATAAGCTATCCAGCTTAAACATAAACCCCTATGTCACAAGATGGGTGGCTAACTGGCTCAAAGACAGAACTCACAGTGTCAGAATTGCCGGAGTCATGTCTGACTCGAAACCGGTCACAAGTGGTGTCCCACAGGGCTCGGTCCTGGGACCTCTCTTGTTCGGCATTTACTTTTCCGAGGTACAGGCCAGCACGGGAGGACTATGGCTGACTAAGTTTGCGGATGACTGCAAGCTGGGAGCCATTGTTGACTCTCCAGCTGACACGAACATCCTTCAAAAAGGTCTCACAGAGACGGATAACTGGTGCCAGAGCCATGGCCTAAAGCTGAATGCCAAGAAGTGTATAGTCATACCCTGTGGCAAAAATAAAGTGCCCACAAACTACCATATAGGTGGAAACCCATTAAATACAGAAAATGTAATTAGGGATCTGGGGTCCCAAGTTGATAGCAATCTCTCCTTTGACAACCACGTTGCCAAAGTGGTTAGAAAGACCTTCTACATAGCCCACCCTATCACTAAAGGATTCACATCCAGATCAGGGGAGGTAATAGTGCCCCTCTATTCATCCCTCATCAGACCCATCATAGAATACAATGCCCCTTTTGGGATGTACCTAAACCGCCACCTGCAGCAGCTGGAAAGACCCCAAAAGTACCTCACAAAGAGGATCAAGGGACTCAAGCAGATGCCATATGCTGCCAGGTTAAAGAAACTCCAACTTTACTCAGTCGCATACCGCCTACTTCGAGGCGATCTATGCCTGACATACAAAGCTATGTCTAACCCAGAATTAATGGACATGCTCCACCTCAAAAAATCCAAATCCCTTAGAACCATGCGCTCGAGGGATTTGAACCTCAGCACAGAGCTAAATAGAACATGCTGGAGGGACAGATTCATAACACAGAGGCTCCCTTCACTTTGGAATAGAATACTGATCCATGTTAGGCAGAGCACCTCGCTGACTCTCTTCAAGAGGAATCTTGATGAGTGGATGGGAGATCGTAGATTCACCCAGGGGATTACTTCTGTGTCTCTGCTAGACAGAGGCTCAGTAAACTAACCTTAAATAGGGCATAGCAAACTCAATTCTAAGTAAGGGTGGCGAAAGCCAAACACACTTGGGCTAGGCTTGTAAATGCCCCAGGGCAGATAGCCTAGTATGAACCTATGAACTTATGTCTTCTATTTCAAAGATAAGTGTTTCTGGCAGATTCAAGGTACTGCTATTGGGGCTTCTTTTGCCCCTATATATGCGGACCTGTTTATGGCGTACATGGAGGAACAACTGATTTATGACATCAATCATAACATCTACATGAATGAATTAGATATTTGGAGGAGATATTTTGATGACTGTTGGTTGGTGTGGAGAGCAGATGAGGAATTCTTGTTTGAATTCCTGGAGTATGTGAATTGTAACAAGTGAGGTGTTGAATTTAAGTTAATTTATAATAGGTCGGAGATCACCTTTCTAGATGTGTCTATTAGGAGAACAGAACTGGACACTTTGGAGAGTGAGGTATTTAGAAAGTTTCCTCAGTTCAACACCCTGCTTCATGCTACAAGCTTCCACCCACAACATGTCATCAGGAATATCCCCAAATCACAATTTCTCCGTATTAGGCAAATTTGTTCTGATTCCTCCACGTACGCCTATCATCGACAGGAATTAATATCCAGATTTAAGAACAGGGGATATCAAGCGGGTGACATTACTAGGGCCAGTCGGTTTGCCAATCAACAAGATAGGTCACAGTTGTTGTTATATCGTGCTAAGGGTACAGATAAATCTCAGGAGCCTAGACTGGTTACTACCTATGGCAGAAACACCAGGAGTTTTATGAACATCATTCAAAGACACTGGCATTTATTACAGTCAGATGACACATTAAATAATTATACCAAGGATCAGTATTCTTATTCCTTTCGGAAGGGGCGGTCATTGGGATCCTTATTTAGTCTTTACAAAAGGGTATATAACCATCTTCCCAATTCAACTGTACAAACAACAATAACTGGACAATTTACACTGGGTTGCTATCCATGTGGGCATTGCTCATATTGTCCGAGGGTGCTAAAGTCAGACAGTTTCACTTCTCACAATTCTCCACATGTTTATAATGTTTCATTTTTTGCTAATTGCAGTACCAGTTGGGTTATTTATTTAGCCCAATGTAGCTGTCAGGCATTTTATGTGGGACAAACTTCCTGACCCTTTAAAATAAGGGTCGGTGAACATTTAAGTGATATTAGAAACAAGAAAGGTTTGAGTTTTTTATATAAACATATACTCATACATTCAACAGGGATTTTTAGCTTCATGGTCATTGACCATATCAGGTTCAGGAATAATGAGGTTCATGTATTACATGAATTATTAAAAAACAAAGAAAAAAATGTGGATTGTTAAATTGGGAGCCTTATTTTCACCTGGGTTGAATGACCAATTCTGAAATATTTTGTAATGGATTATCATTCTATATCTATTATGAATTCCTGTACATACAGATATTTTGTGGTATTGAAATATTTTGTTATATTTGTCATATAATATTGTAATATATTTTTTACTCACTAGAGAGCGCTACCATATTGCATATAAGGGCTTGTGAATCAATAGTTTATACATATATTTTTTAATGTGTGGTTGCTGAGGAAGGCTTTTGCCAAAACCGGTATGACCTCACTGGTCTAATTATTTTTTCAGTCTTCGTGGAATAAAATCTTTTTGCTGGAAGGCTACACATGGATTTTGGGTGCTGGCTCTTTCTTTTTTTATTGGTTTGTTCAAATTGTACAGCCATGCACCAGCCATATGTGCAGGTACTTTGTTTGCTCTTGGTGTTTTCCCCACTAATTATCACATTAATAACAATGTACTAAGCACACAATCAGTTGTGAGGGACTTGGGCATCCATGTTGATAGCAACCTGACTTTTGACCACCATGTTGCCTCCGTTGTATGGAAGGTTTTCTATATAGCCCACCTCATAAGTAAGGGTATTTTATCCAGGAACAAGGCGGTCATAATATCTGTGCACTCCTCCCTTATCAGACCCATTATCGAATACAATGCCCCTTCGGCATGTACCTTGCCAAGCACGTGCAGCAGTTGGAGAGACGACAAAGGTTCCTGACCAGGAAAATCCAGGGTCTCAAACACCTATCCTATACAGCTAGGCTAAAAGTCCTGTCCCTCTACTCACTCTACTTAGTCTCATACAGACTGCTCAGAGGTGACCTGTGTCTGGCATAAAAGGCCGTCTCAGAATCAGTGTTGATGGAGTTGCTGCATATCCGTAAGTCAAACTCCATTCACGCAACCCACACGCAAGGTCTCAACCTGGTCTGTGACATTAATAGAACTTGTTGGCAGGATAGATTTATGTCCCAACAACTCCCCATCTGTGGAATAGACTTCCTCTCCATGTCAAGCAAAGTACCTCACTAGCCCTCTTTAAGAGGAACCTGGACAACTGGATGGGAAACAGAAAATATACCACTGGGATCCCACCTGTGTCTCTGCTGGACAGGGAAAACAGGTGCGGCTTTTTGGTAACTTGGGTTAAATTCTTGGCTAGGTTTATAAGGGCCTCTGGGCCAATAGCCTAGTATCGTCCTATGAGCCTATGAACATGCTTTTATAATAAAGTGAGCATTTACCACTAAACAACCAAAAAAAAAAAAAATAGTAACCAGAAACCACAACAAGGATTCTTCTGACTTTCGGCTTTTCCCAGTTAGGGGTCACCACAGTGGATCACTGGTCCGCTATTGACTGACAGTGGAGTTTTACGGTGTCGAGTTGCCAGCCCGGCACCCAACCTTCAGAGAAGGCACACACTCACACACCTACCTGCATGTCTTTAAAGTTCAATCGACCACATGGAGGGCATGCAGACTCCACACAGAAGGAACTCCAGACAAGAACTGAATCGAAGAACCTCTTGCTGTGAGGTGACAACGCTAACCACTGCACCACCACAGCATCACAACCAGGACTGTTCTAGAGCTTATATAATGTACCATGAGAAGCATTGCAAATTAAAAAAAAAGCAAAAGCAATGTAGTAAACTAATGAAATCCTGTTTGTGTTAAGGATGAAAGTACTTAATCAGTTTGGTCATAAATAAATAATATACTTTATTTTATAGAAGAATCCACAACCAGGATTCTTCTATAAAATAAAATATATTATTTATTTATGACCAAACTGATTAAGCACCTTCATCCTTAACACAAACAGGACTTCATCAGTTTACTACATTGCTACTCATGGTATATTATATATGCTCTAGAACAGTTCATTCACATTGTTGTTAAAATCAGTTTTTGTTGACAAAATGAGTAAAACTGTCAGCACAAACATTATAACAACAAATATAGTATGGAATACGGTATGGCAATGCAAATGCACAATATTTTATGTTTTTCCTCCACAAATAAAATTAACAAACAACAAACAGGTCATATAGTCAGGGGCGGCTCACTTGCTTTTTAAAGTGTTCAAGGGCAGTTGGTCCATCTGTCCATGAAGTCCTCTGGGCAGATGAGCTCAGGCAACAGGACATGGGAGCAAGTAGCACAAGTTACTGGCTCTTGGTTAAGTTGGCTTAACTTGGCTGACTATGCAGAAAATAAAACATTTTTTTTATCCTGAATGGCAGGCAGCATCAAATGAGATACATCAAGTAATGATCAATTATTAACATGCTGACTGACGTGAGACCTTGCCATTAACAAGTGGGTTGGGAGAGGTAAGGTAGAATGGGGGTGGGGATAGGTAAGAGGGGATACAAGAAGAGACAAGACAGAGTTAATACGCAAACATGATGATGGTCCAAATATTAAAAAGACTCAAAAGAAATGAATGGTGAGCTATGTACACAAATAAGAAAAAAAAAAACAGGAAAATGTCATCAAGTAAGTCAAGTACATTTGAGAGGTGAAAACTTATTCAAATAAGACTGAAAGAAACAAACAGACAGAATAGTAATTCAAAGGGGGAGGGTGGATCAGGTGGGGAAAACGGAACAAGATGGATATTTTTTGACAATTTTCAGGCCCCCTTGCCAACACACAGGTCTAGCCAGTTTCCTACCTTGCCTTGTGCTGGACCTTGCACTGTCTGGAGATTCAAAGAAAAAGAATAGAAGAAAGTTGGGGAAAAACTAATATGGGAAGATAGGATTCTGATTTGGAAGGGTCAAGACATCAGAGAAGACTTTACAAGGTTCTGTATTATGCAACATAAAGTAAACAAAAGGAGACAGACAAGCTTGAAACTCTCAGCAACCAGGTTAGGGAAAGAGTAGATATACAGAGATTACAAAAAAAAATATGTGGTTAATGACATGACATGACAAAAAGTGTGAAAACAAGAAGACTAGATAGTCAAAGATACCTAAAAATGGAGCAGTAAAAAGCTCATGCAGATGTTAGCAAAGGATTCTAATAAAATCAGGGAGGAAGATGAACTTCAAGTTCCACGAATCTGTTAAGGACAACTGTACGGAGTAAAGTGAAATGGGACAGTAGTGAGCCATGTAATAACTTCACAATCTTTCTGATACTGATATTAAAATAAAAGTGAAAGGTCTTGCTAGGCACACAAATCTATTATAAACCAAATTTACACTAAAGTGCTAGGAGGTTGTGAAGTACATATATACAGATTTTTTTTTAATGCAAGAACGGAGAACATTAACAGTGCTTTCAAACAAAACCACTGAAAACCAGCTGAGAAAATCCAAAATAAATATAAATGCTGTAAAACTTGATCAGTGACCACTCGAAGACCACCAGGATATAATTTCAACCACCAGAGTTTATTGAAGCGCTTTTCGTCTGCTTCATAAGCAGACTTCTTCAGAATACATTAAGTGCAGTCCAACCTACTACATTTAAGACCCTAAATTGGTCATCAATTAAATGTACTAAATGTTAATTAAATGCCTTAAAGGCAAACAAGCAAGAAAACTTTACTTTAGGTACAAAGTTCCTCACAGTGAATAAATTAGACGTTACTTCATAAGATATATTCTTCATGAAATATACTCTTCATAAAATATACGAGGAACCAACATACTGTTTTTCAAATATTTAAATACAGAAACTACATGTATATATTAGAAGAATTAAAAATGTGTCAGCGAATTAGAATACTAATAACACCTGGTAAAATAGGTAGACTATGACATATAAAAATGAAACTTACAAAAATAATGTAGAAAATATCAATAGAAATGCAAAAATCATTAAACAAGTCCCAAATGTAATGAAGTAAATTATAACATTCATTTACGTAGTTGATTAAATAAGAATGCACCCAGTTCTTACCTCCTTATCAGGGTGCTAAAGAAATAAGAACATATGTCCAAATATAATACATTTTAGAAAAATCTAAAACTTTAAAAATAGGTACCCGTGCCACGAGTACCCCTAAAAAAATATATATATGTACTAATAACAACACTAGTGCCTACCACTACCTTTTAAGACTTAAAATACTCAACAAACAAGATATGGAGCATGCTTCATTAAGACCTGGGGAATGGTAAGCTTCTAACCTAATCTGCCAATGTAGTTCAAGTGCCAGTAACTTTAATGAGGCTGGACCACCTCTATTGTCAACAACAAGTTGGTCTATAGCTATAAATTTAAACTGATGAGTGGGGAAATCGACAACATGTTTAGCAAGGGCATTCGTTAGTTTATGTTTTTTAATAGCGTACTGATGTTCATAAATACGCTCCCTAAACTTGCGTTCAGTCTTCCCCACATAAAATGCCAAACAATTTTGGCATGACGCTAAATATACCAACATCTTAGAATTACAGTTGTTCCTATGTTTCAATTTATACTCTTGGTTGTTGACAGAAAATTTACTAGATTCAATAATGTAGTTACAAAAATTGCATGCGTGGCATTTGAACATTCCCGGAGATCTTGTGTTAGGGGGTTTCATCTCAAACCAGGACTTGAGATTCTTGTCCTTCCTGTAAGTCACCTTTGGAACTGTACCTAATTTTGCAGACACCACTGGGTCAGCTCTGAACAGTTGCCAGTTCTTCCTGACAATATCCCACAAAATATCACTATCAATGGCAAAGGTGGTAATAAATCTAGGTGGATCCACCTCAGTGGTCCTATCAACAATTCCTAGACTCAAGTTACTGACAGAAGGTGTCGACATGGTAGAGACAACTCTTTCCTTAAATGGTAGAAGTGGTACATACACATTAGACCTCCTTTTAAGTGAGACTTCCTTGATTAAGTCATCAATGAGTTTAAAGGGGTAACCCCGACTCAAAAACATCCCTTTAAGCGTTGTACATTCGGCATCAAATATATCATCTCTACTGATAATTCTTGCTGCCCGTACCAGCTGTCCTTTGACAACTGCACGTTTCTGTGTGAAAGGATGACAGCTGGTAAAGTGCAGCAAGGTGTTGGAATAAGTAGGCTTTCTATATACCTTCGATGTGTAACATAAGGCTGTAGAGTCCTTTTCTAGAGAGATGTCAAGGTAGGCTATCTGCTTAACATCAAAAGAAAAAGTGAATTCTAGGAATTCTGTCATAACATTTAGGTGGTTGACAAATTCTACAGCCTGTGCCTCGTCTCCATTGAAAAGGATAAAGATGTCGTCCAAATAACGTGTATAGAATGCCGAATGTTTACTATACAGGGGGTGGTTAAACACAAATTGATGTTCCCATTGTGCCATAACCAAGTTCGCCACACTGGCCCCATAGGGCGAGCCCATACCAACTCCTACAGTCTGTAAGTAATAGTTGTCCCCGAACATGAAAAAGTTCCTAGGTAATGTTAAATCCAAAAGTTCACAAACCAAAGAGATGTCATAACTGCTGGCTTCTCTAGCTCTCAATCTGTCACCTACCCAATCGATTGCTATGTCCTGCGGAATGCAGGTGTATAAGTCTTTGACATCCACCGTGAGGAAGTTGTAACAATCCTCATATTTAATCTCATTAATCTTGGACAGAAAAGTCCATGAATCTTTGCAAATCTGTGTCTCCATGACAATGTATTTACTAAGGACATAATCCACCACTTTGGCACATGCGTAAGATGGTGAACCCCGGCTGTCAATCAAGGGCCGCATAGGTGGATTAGTTAAATTTTTGTGGATTTTAGGTATGCCGAAAAAATAAGGGGTTCTGGGGTGTGAAGTTGTCATATAGTGGTATAAATCTAGGTTGATCCTTGATTCTAGAAACATTTCTTCAATCTGTTCCTTAATAATTCGATAGGCACCACTGACTTCGTTTAATGAACTCAATGCATATGCTGGGGTATCAAGCAGTGCTGACATACGATCGAAATAGTCATTGTTGTCAAAAATCACCACCCCACCTCCTTTATCGGGTTTACAAATACGTAAATTATTGGAACGTAAAACTTGTATGCAATCAATTTCCGAATTGTTGGTGGTGTACTTTCCACATGGTTTAAAGTAGGTACTATGTGTCTTTGCTTTCATTTTAGTACATCTTATATCAACCTCACATACCTGCTCGAACATGGACAATACAGGATGGAGAGGGGGATTAAAAGTACTAGGAACATGCAGTGAGTTGGGTATGTCAGTGTATGCCCCCCCACCCATCATGAGTCTGAAGTTGAGCTTCCTGGTAAAGGTTTTGACGTCAATTATAGCCTTCACAAAATCGAATTTGTGATGTGGAACGTAGGTATGACCCTTAGCCATAAGGTCCGCCATTTCGGGGGTGATAATGGTGTTAGAAAAGTTGTAAACATTAAAATCACCTAAAGTGTTCGTATTAATGGTTGGACCCTGTTGCCCTTGGTCCTCATTCAAACCATTGAATAGTGAAGGAGATAAAAGTGTTTCATCATTAAACACTTCTTCTTGTGTAATGGGGGACAAGAGATTGAATGTCGGAGCTACTAACGGTTGGTCCTCCTCTGATTCATTTGGTTCGACCATTGGCGTTGTGTTTTGGGTCTCGCCCCTAAAAAATTCTCCTGTGGGTTAACATTAATATTGCCATTATTGTTATTTCTATTCTGTAACCTCTCACTCCTACATAGCTCTACCAAGGGCATACGTTCGTTAGTCACAGTAGAATCTTCCTGGGGGGTACTGTCAAAGTTATCATTTACAAAAACACTTTTACCTACATTAGGGTGGGCATTATGATTTAAATTAGTATTATAAGTTCGAGTATTAACCCTTCGAACCTGCCCTAGAGGGGGATTGGGGTAAGCTACCCCTTCTCTATAAGCTTTTGAGTCCCTTTCTAGTTTTTTAACTTTCACTGATTTTAGTTTGACTAAGTAACTGTCGATGCTACTAAATAATCTAGCGTAGTCAAACCTGTACTTGTCAAAAGCCACATCAGCTTTTATAACATTATCCAAAGCATTAGCTTCCATATTAAGCTCATCGACCTGTAACATGTAGTGTTTGATCATGACATTAAGTTGCTCGAAACCATGCCTATCATACATAGAAATCAATTCCTGATGAAACACAGAGTTACCAACCAACCCGGTCGGGTATTGAAAATGCCTTAGGCCCTTCGGCACAATTTTCCGAGCTAAGCATTCATTGAAATAAGCTATTTCAAGTTGTAATTTTTTAATTTTAAGCATAATATTGTCCAAAGTTTTTAAATTGCTGGAAATGTCAGGTTCAGAGTCACTACATTGAATAGATGCTGTTACTGATTCAGGTTTAAAAGATGGATTAACACAGACCCAATTGGCTAAGTCTGGACAATTCATAAAGTTATTACTCACCAAAAATGGTACATTGTTGGTCCTTGCATTTGCAAGGTCAAAACCAGAACCCATATGCTGGCAGTTCATATCGGAAACAGAGTTAGGATTATGATCTTCTTGCTGGTTGTTGATAGCAGGATTATCCACAAACAAATGGCTAGTGTCAATTGTTAAAACCCTAGAAGGTTGGTGCGGTACACTCATAGTCCTAGCATCAAAAGCTGGTAAGTTGGATGGTGTATCGTTCACAAGTTGAGGGGGACGCTGTCGGTTGAATGTTAAATCCAAGATGTTATTCTGCTGGTTCGTATTAGGACTTAAAACCGGAGTTCTCCTCTGTTCTTCAGTGTACGTGACAACCGAACCTGCTGGTTGCAGATTAGCGTTTGACTCAGGAGCCGGAATTCTCCTCTGCCTTCCTGCGTCGTCATCAATCCTCCCCGCGTTTACGGAACCTGTAGCAGCAACACTGTTGTCAGAAGAGATATACTCCCGGTTGACCGGGTTAGTTCCAACATCCGTATCTGGTACAGATGTAACATTCCTCAATGGAGCATGTATACAAGCACCAATTGTCACATCATTGTTGTTAGTAGTGATACTACTAGCCGGTAACTCTACTGTTCCATGTGGTGGTAAACAGTTAGTTGTGGGGACAGTTCTTAAGTTTAATTTGGTCACATTAACAATACTGACCAACAAAATTAAGAAAAGCCTCTGACTCAGTGGAATATGGTTTGAGGAAAGAAGTGCTCAAAAAGGGACAGGAGATGGCTTCTGCACCAGGATACATGCAACATACCATAGATGTGTAGCTGGCTCAATCAGTTCCCTGTGCCTGTCCCACCAACTAGCACCCCACTCACTTGGTTCTTCAAGTGAAGGAAAATAAGATGGATTTCTGCAAAAATGGCAAGATGCTTCCTGTCCTACAGACAGTACTCAATCTGCAGCTTCTGAGCCAGCCCCTCTCCCTAAAAGCTCAACTGAAGAGCAAAAAAAAAAAAGTCTGTTCCTTCTATTGGAACACCAATCAGATAGCTACATATAGGACATGTCCCCCACCCACTTATTCCTGCCCCAGCCATTTAGGTCTCATTTCTGTGCCCTGTCTCAACCCTCATTCCTTAAATTTTAATAAAAAATAAATTACATTAATTAATTAATTAATTAATTAATTAATTAATTAATTAAAAACGGAAAAAAAATTGTTTTTGCACTAGACGTCCTATAAGGAAACAGCTCCAGTACTTAGTAATGATGGCCATCCCTCCTGGCATGCCTAAAGGACAGATCCCTGTGCTTTCTCCTATTAACCTGGTGAACTTGGGCATTCTGAGGCAGTGTAGCAACTGCCTCATGTGCACAGACAACCCCCTCCTCTTACCTCCCAACACTCAGACTTGTGAGAGATCCACTTATATCTCCAAATTGGAAGCCATGCACTCTCCAGCCAAGACCGGAATATCTGGTCAAGAGGAGAAGGTCAACACCTGCCCCATACATAGCCGTCCAGAACACCCACCATCACAGCTCTCACATAAAAACACAAACCACACACCCACTTTTGCAGAGGCTCTCAACAGAAATCTACCCAAACAGCAGAGACCTCCAAGGCAGAAATGCACTTGACCACCACAACACAGCACAAACCACAAGACACACCGCTCACCTACACAATGTGCCCCTCAACCTAAGCCCCTAAGGCAAAAAAGCTTGCCCAATACAATAATCATGGGTGACTCAATAGTGAGGCACACTGATGTCCCACTCACTAGGATGAATAAGGAGAAGGTAACACTCAGCTGTCTACCAGGTGCCAGAATCCAACACACAACACACGCACTCAGATCACTCCACAACAAATATGTCTCTGTCATTGTCCATGTGGGTATGAATGGGGATGGGAGGGTGACTTAATGGTTAAGGTTTTTGCCTTGCAAACAAAAGGTGCAGGGTTTGAGTCTTACAAGGGATAATTGGCTAGATGTAAAATGGCTTGCAAGGGCAGTTAGTCTAGTACTAATCTATGAACCTATGAACCTATGAATAACCTGAGATACACCTCTCTCAACTACATGAAAAGAGACATGGCGGAGTTCTCGAATTATGTGGCCCAGGCAGGAATGACATAGCCCTTAGCAGCATCCTACCATCACCCACAATGATACCGCAGTACAAACAAAAAATGACTGACTTCAACAACTGGCTAAGTTTCTGGTGTCATTCTAAGGGGATCCAGTATTTGTACGCTTTGGATGACATGACTGACAGACCTCGATGCTTTGCCAGAGATGGCCTGCATCTGTCACCCCTGGGTTTCCGGGTACTGGCTAAGGTGCTTGCCACCCATATTGTGCCTTTTTTAGGCAGTGTTCCAAAGCTCAAATTACCACCATAACAGCTATAAATAAATGCAATCTGAGGGTCATGCTGCTCAACGCTAGAAGTTTAAACCTCAAGATGCACTCGCTCGAAGCACTCCTCAAAATAGAGAACATCAACATTTGTGCTGTAATGGAGACCTGGTTTAAAGCAGCAGAAAGCACCCCTGTGCTACCAGGCTATAACTCATTCCACACCTTTCGTCCCCAGAACATGGACTGAAGCTTCAAAGGTGGTGGTGTCTCCATATTCATAAAGGATATGCACACCTCCAGACTAGTAGCCCAGCATAACGCATCTGAGATACTCCAGGTACAACTAACATTTGGTAAGATGGTGATTCAGGTCATAGCCTACTATAGGTCCCCAACCATGTCCCAAGACTCTCACTCCACATTCCTAAGCACCCTGGAAACTATTAAGATCCAACCCAACATTCTCATACTAGGTGACTTCAACTACCCCTCCATCAACTGGGAAAACTACTCATGCACCAATGCACTGGCCCAACGCTTCCTGGAATTTATCAATTCCAATGCCCTGGACCACCTCATTCTTACTCCCACTAGAGAAAGCAACATCCTTGACCTGGTTATTACTAACATGAACAACCATTGCTCTACACTAATAGTCAATTCCTCCCTGGTAAGATCCGACCACAAACTAATCACCATGGAAATCCACATCTCACCCACACACCCCCGCAAAGGTATCCACTATGAAAAACTTCTCCAAAGCTGACTTTGGACTCCTAAAAACAGAGGTGGCTAACTTCACAGCACCTATGTCAATGGAAAATAGATGCATGACTGCCAAATCATACACCAATGCGAACATGTCCATAAATGTATGGAACTAGCCATACCCAACAGAACCAAGACACTCTCCTCTAAAAAAAGGAAGCCAATCTGGTGGTCCCCAGCCATTAATAAACTCTACAACAGAAGGAAGAAACTGTTGCAGAAAAAGGTGAAGTCCCAAGACTGGAAAAATTCCCTTATTAGCCTCAACAAAAAGTTGAGATCCCTCATCAAAACCTATAAAGGCAGCTATGAAGGCAGAATTACGGCATACAGTAAAAACAACCACAAAGCCTTCTACAGTTATATCAAGAATGTCCACGGCAATACCCAGGTTTGCTTTGAGTTACTGCACAATGGTACCACCTATACTGAGCCAACAGATATTACCAACATACTGACCGACAGATTCAGTGACAACTTTACCCCTCTCTCCCCCTACAGGACCAATCTCAATACCGGAAGAATGCCAGGCACCCAGCATTACTGCAGCACAGGTTAAAGCTGCATTGTCCAAGGCCAAGAATGCAGCTTCCATGGGACCTGACAATATCCCTGGCTGTGTTCTACATGAATTACAAAGTGAACTGGCACCACATCTGTGTGCCCTTTTCACTCACAGCCTCACCTCAGGCTTTATCCCTTCCGAATGCTGCACTGCTACAGTCATCCTTCTCCATAAATTAGGCGTGACTACAGACCCTGGAAATTATCGCCCCATTAGCCTTACGAGTCTGATATGTAAGGCTATGGAGCGTGTCATCATGGACCTAATTAATAAGGATATAGGGAATCTCCAAACTCTACATTTATTTATTTATTGCATTTGTTGACCGGGAAAGTCCACTAGGCCTGGAGGAGCCATTTTCAGTAGCGGTCCGGGGAGAAAAGCTCCACATTATTACATACAATTAACAAAATAAAACATTGTAGATACACGAATAAAACAAATGTAGTAGTATATACAATTAGTTAGAACAGTTGATATATAAAAAATGTACAAACAGTAGAAAGGATATAACAGTTTGCAGAGATGACATTCTAATCTTCTTCTTTCGGCTTTTCCCGGTTAGGGGTCGCCACAGCGGATCACCTGTCCACTCATGATTGGCAATGGAGGTTTTATGGTGTCGAGTTGCCAGCCCAGCGCCCAACCTTCCACAGAAGGCACAAACATGCACGCACTCACACCTAGGGCCAATTTAGAGTGTCCAATCCACCTACAGCATGTCTTTGGGATGCGGGAGGAAATCAGAGAACCCGGAGGAAACCCACGCAACTGCACAGAAGGCACCCCAGCCAGGGATCGAACCGGAGAACCTCTTGCTGTGAGGCGACAATGTTAACTGCTGCATCAACGCGGCCACCCAGAGATGACATTCCAATAATACCTAGAAAATACATAATCGTTTTTTTTTTTTGTAAGTGACAGTATAAATGGAAAGAAAAGTATGAAATCCCAGTAGATCCCACACAATTTGGTTTTGTGAAAGGTAGATCATGCCTGCTCAACCTGGATGACTTCTTTGAGTCAGTCACTAGAGCTGTGGATGAGGGTAAGGCAGTTCATACAGCCTACCTCGAGCTGGCCAAGGCCTTTGATACCATTCCTCACTCGGGAAATATTAATAAACTCACAAACTAGGCATCGACCCCTATATCGTTAGGTGGGTTGCAAACTGGCTCACAGATAGAACCCACAGTGTGAAAGTAGTGGACTCCAAGTCAGACTGATGACCAGTCATGAGTGGAGTTCCACAGAGATCAGTCCTGGCTCCTCTCCTGTTTGGCATCTACTTCTTAGAAGTCCAGGCCAACACGGAGGGACTCTGGCTGACCAAGTTCTCAGACGACTGCAAGCTGGGAGCCAAGTGATGCAGACATCTTACAGCTCACCGAGATCAATGACTGGTGCCAAAACCATGGCTTTAAGCTTAATGCCAAAAAATGCGTCATCATCCCCTTTGGGAAAAACTCAGTTCCCACTAATTACACATCGATGGGAGCCCAATGAACACTGAAGGAGTTATAAGAGATCTGGGAACACAGGTTGACAGCAACCTCTCCTTTGACCACCACATTGCCACTGTGGTCAGAAAGCCCTTCTATGGGGCACATCTCCTTACCAAGGGTTTTGCATCCAGGAAGAAAGAGGTCATCATTTCTCTCTACTCTTCCTTCATTAGACCAGTCATAGAGTACAATGCCCCATTTGGCATGTACCTCACTAGAAACCTGCAACAGCTGGAGAGGCCACAAAAGTACCTCACGAAGAGGATCCTAGGTCTTAAACACATGTCCTACATGGACAGACTCAAAAAACTCCAGTTATTCTCTGTCTCATATCATCTACTAAGAGGGGTTCTCTGCTTGACTTACAAAGCCATGTCTGACCCAGCTCTGTTAGAAATGCTACATCTAAAGAAATCCCAATCTCTCTGCAACACATGCTCCAGAGACCTTAACCTCATTACCACAATCAACAGAACATGCTGGAAGGACAGGTTCATAACCCAGAGACTGCCCATGCTCTGGAATAGACTTCCCATACATATCAAGCAGAGCACCTCACTGGCCCTCTTCAAGAGAAATCTTGCTGAGTGGATGGGAAATAGAAAGTTCACCCCTGGGCTCACTCCAGTGGTTCTACTTGATACAAGCACTGGGACATGACATCAGTCGGCACAATGCCAGGGCACTACTATGAGCTAGGCTTGTAAAGATTCCAGGGCCATTAGCGTATTACACACCTATGAACCTATGAACTGTAGCAAACTGCTTGCTACAAATGCAAACAAAAGTTGCTACAGTTTATACCCTGTATGGAATGCTGCAGTGCTCAGGTTTTAGTTAAACAAAAACATTTTTTTTACATTTAAATTGTAGCAAATGGTTGCTACGGTTTATACACTGCACAGAGCACTACAGCACTCAGGTTTTAGTTGAGGAAAAAAAATGTTTTTTTACATTTAAACTGTATCAA
Organism: Protopterus annectens; assembly: GCF_019279795.1. Lineage (NCBI taxonomy): Eukaryota > Metazoa > Chordata > Ceratodontiformes > Protopteridae > Protopterus > Protopterus annectens. The sequence goes on from NC_056730.1 coordinate 852,349,962, forward strand.
GCAGTTGATACAGTTTAGTTCACACACACAGAGTGCTGCAGAGTTCAGGCTTGATTGCAAATGCAATACCATCTTTTAAAACTGTATTTTACTAAAGAATGATCAGAATGGGCCTAACACTTTACACCCAGGGCAGTTTCCCTTTTGCCCCACCCTACCGGCGATACTGCGCCATACCACAAAGACATCATTATAAATAGGAGACGGTCAGAATTAAATGAAGCTGAAAGGTAACAGGAGAAAAGTGCCCATTATCCCCACAACCTCTTATTCTGACTGGTGACGGAAAGATTGTAAAAAGTACACAAAGAAGTGAAAAGCATGACACTATTCAGAATGTATGACATCACACCCTGATTATGGAAGACCATCTACATAGTATGTTAACAGAAGTAACAGAAGCACTTCATCAGGATAATATCAGGACTAGGATATAATGAAGATAAAACCATACTAGTGAGATTAGGAAGTAGCCAGGAGAGAGAAGAATAGAGCAAATTTAAGACAGGACAGCAGTGTCAGAAATGTAGCTGAAGAAAGAGTGGGGGGTCCTAGTGGGAACAATCCTTAGGAAACTAAAAGCAGTCTAAGTACAAAATATTTTGGTTAAGGGTGACATATCAATGTTAACTGAATGTGGCACTAGTAGTGTTTTACATGTTACGACATCTCCCCATATCACACAAGCAGAAACGTAAGATATAAATACAGCAGGATGTAACACTATTATAATGGAGAAATGGAACAGGATGCTACAGAAGGTTATGGGCTAGAAGGGTTAACTACAGTCTGGGGTCTAACATACTTCCCTGAGTATACCCTAGCTTTCGATCTGCTACAGTGACTTACAGAGCAGTGTGAAGGAAACAGAGCGCAGGAAGGCACTGGACATTATGAAAACGGCAAAAGCGGGTCAGGAATTTAGGAAGAGAGGCCAACAGAGCAGATGGAAGAGAAAGCAAAAAAAAAAGAGATATCAAATGTTTGCCAATGGATGAGATCATGTATGGGTCTGGACAACACTGTGAAAACAAATAGAAAAGATACAGAAAGATTATGTTAAAAGGTATAACGAATTCTAATCAAGTCAGGAAAGAAGGTAAAGAGGGAGACATATACTACAGTTTAGTACATCAGAGATGGCTTGGGATTTAAAAAAATGGGGAACGGTAGCTTAATCTGTAAATGAGAATGAACTCGGTTGAAGATATACTTGGAAAAAGCAGAAGTTAAGGCAAAAACATTGCCTGCTATAATCTGAAGAGTACAGCTGCACAACTAAACTAACCTCAACAGCAAATGTTCTAATAGACTACTGCTGCACTAGATTAAGCCACTGTGGGGATAAGAGTGGACTCACTAATCGATAATGGATACTGATTCGCTATTTGGAGCTCAAAAATGAATTGTGTGTTTAACCCACTCTACTCCTGACTCCAATATTTCCCGTGGCAGGTACGTTTTC